>NC_142772.1:15305098-15587598 GCF_988280905.1 Pimephales promelas | reverse complement strand
ACCTAACACTAGACTCTCAGATAAAGAGTATTACGAAATCTGCATTCCATAATTTATTAAACATTGCAAGAATTGGCTTTATGCACATATGGGCACGTCTATCAATTAAAAGCTCATGGAGCTGAGAAGATCAAAAAGATTTTTTTTCTATCCAGTTTTTTTGTCTTATTTTTGTTTTTGTACTATTTGATCTTAAGTAAATAAATAATCTAAATGCATACATTTTGGACTATTATTTATGTTGCCTAGTAGCTATGGATTTTAATAATTATTCTAATATAGGTAAACATGTTGGTGCATGTATAGGTGAACATATATGTTCATATATACATGCATACATGTACTTATATAGGTACATATATGCATGCATATATGCACCTATATGTGCACATATATGTGTGTATACATGTACATATATAGGTACATATATGCATGTATATATGCACCTATATGTGTACATATATGCATGCATACATGTACATATATAGGTTCATATATGCACAAATATATGCACCTATATGTGTACATATATGCGTGCATACATGTTCATATATGCACCTATATGTGTACATATATGTGTGCATACATGTACCTATATAGGTGCGTATATATGTGCACATATATGCACGTATATATATATATATGTACATATATGTGCGTATATGTACATATAATATAGGAAAACGGCCAATTTTATATATGTCACATATATTAAAAACATATATCAAAACCTATATTAAAACATATATGTTTATATAGGTTTTTTCCATGTGGGAATCTCTGTGTCATCTGTGCAGTACATCCAGAATTCAGCAGCACGCGTGCTGACACACACTTCATCACGTCAGCACATTACAGGTGTCTTTTATACTTTGCATTGGCTACCTGTCCAGTCACGTATTGCTTTTAAAACTCTCACACTAACATAATAAAGCTATGCACAAAATAGCTCCTCCTTATATCTGTGACTTAGTCAGTCTGTAAACACCTCATTCCCTTCGGTCAACGGATTCTCTTACTCTTCAGCGGCCTCCCTGTAGATTAAAATTGATAGGGGAGAGAGCTTTCTCTGTCACGGCACCCAGGTTATGGAATGCACTTCCTCTTACTGTTAGAGATGCTCCTACATTAGCCAGTGTCAAGAAGTTGCTAAAAACACATCTTTTTAAAATTGCTTACATAGACTGTTACAATTAGTATTTTACTGCAATGGTTATTTTGTATTATTATTGTACTTCTGTATTTTACTTGTTTTATTGTCAGTAGCGCTTTGGGTTTTAGAAAAGTGTATTATAAAAAAAAAAAATTATTATTATTATTATCATTAACAGAGTGAAAAATTATATTGCACCTTTGTAAATCAACACTTAATCTGCAGGCACCAAACATACAACCACCTGTAGTGTGATGTATGCATGCAGTGGTAATACATAACTGAAAGAGAAAAAAGAGTTTGTGTAAACTGTAAAAAAAAAATCTGTTTCAAAGTTGTAAATAAATCAAAGATTATTGGAGTACATTTTGCAATAAAATACTAATTCAGTATTTCTGCTTCAAAAATTGTTTTATTCAATATGCTACTTGCCATTTCTTTATAATTATCTAGTCAAATTTATGAGCATTTTTGAGTGAAAATTCAAAGTAAATCCTCCACCAATTTGAACTGTCCATGTTCATACCCAACTGCTGTCTTTTTCATCTTGGCACAGAGTAGAAGGTCTGTGAAGAGGAAGACATGACGGAGTTTACGTGTCCCCTCAGACACCTCCACCAGGAAGCCATCCTTCACCAGCTGACGAGCCTGTGATATTTAAAAAATGAATCATGTTAATAATACACACACAATTAATCCAGTGGCAGTAAACTTTTTAACACTTGAACGTAGAACGTTGCGGTATTGAACCTTTTTATATGCTTTTATACAGTTCTTCTCAGACTTCTCAGAATTCTTTTATACAGATTTCTCTCTTTCCACCGCCCTACATTTGCATTTTGAGTGTCTTATTGGTTAGGGGTACGTTTCCGACAAGCATTGCTGGCTGACATGGCTGACTATGGTCGCAAGTAGTTCAACAATTCAGTGTTTATACAAAACAGTTCCAACAAATAGTCGCAGATAGCATTACAAGTTGTATGGGTTGAACTACAGCTCTTAACCTGTGGTTATAAGAACAGCTTCCTGTTAGAATGACATGCAAAATGGCGTTAAGCAAATAGCAAGAACTGTCTTAATTCTTCGTGGCATAGTTTCAACAACGTGAAAATTCATCAGATATTTTGGTCTTTATTTGACATGATAGCATCAAGCAGTTCATGTTTTCATGTTGTTTATGCCTAATTCTGACCATACCATCTGACTGTTGCACGAAAAATCAAGACTCATCAGAACAGACAACGTTTTGGTGAGCTTGTGTGAATTGTAGCTTCAGTTTCCTGTTCTTTACTGACAGGAGTGGCACCTGGTGTGTCTTCTGCTGCTGTAGCCCATCTGTGTCAAAGTTATATGTTGTGTATTCAGAGATGCTCTTATGCATACCTCTGATGTAAAGAGTGGCTATTTGAATTACTGTTGCCTTTCTATCTGCTCAAATCAGTCTGGCTATTCTCTTCTGACCTCTGGCATCAGCAACGAGGTATTTCACCTACAGAACTGCCGCTCACTGGATATTTTTGCTTTTTCTGAAAATTCTCTGTAAACCCTTGAAATGGTTGTGTGTGAAAATCCCAGTAGATAAGCAGTTTCTGAAACACTCAGACCAGCCCGTCTGGCACCAACAAGCATGCCACAAATGACATAATTATAACAAATTTATTCAGTAGAAAAGTTTAGGACTTTAAAAGGAAAGACAGTCATCCTGTCTTGTTGCTTATGCATATATCCTTTTTATTTGGGGTCAATCATTTATTATTTTATCATTGTTTAATTATCTTTAGCACCCGTTGCCTTTGGCTAGCTGAGTTGGGGATATTTAAATTAATTAACCAATCAGTAATACCATTGATCAGCTCTAACACACGTGGATGTTTTCCCACTAAGAAACGAACATTGTTATTATGTTTTGATTGATACTGTGAAGCTGCTTTGATGCAATCTATGTTGTGAAAAGCGCTGTATAAATATACTTGACTTGACTTTAGAGATTGTGTTAAAGGACCCCAACCCTGTCATACTGGCCCAGCATAGCTATCCTTGTGTTGTTGGCACAGCACTGTGTAACCACACTACTGTACCAGACAGCACATTATCTGCTTAGTTGGCACAAAACCAGAACAATGGTAAGTGTAAGTGAATTTCGAGAAGAATGAGATAAATGATTAATAGGAATAATTATAAATATAGCTGCGAGCAGCGATGGCGGGCCCAAGCCGGAGGCACCACAACCCCGGTTCCTTTAGTTACCTAAAGGCACCCGGGTGGCGGTGCCGAAGGCTTTGGCCCTTTCATGATTAAATGTTAAAACGGCTTGCCATACTCTGTCATTTCGACTAGTCACAATTATGTTACAGATATCTTAAATGATAATACAAACTATCCAAAGTGTAACGACTAGACAGAAAGACTTTGTTGATATCTACAATGTTAATTCCGGACAGGCAAACTTAGCTTTTAAATGTTAAAAGGGCTTGCCATACAGGGACGTAGGCTCAGAGAGAGGCTCACCATATTCAGACCAAAATATCTGACTTCCTCTTGGTCCGAGCTAATGACTATGTATTAGAAAGTTGTACGGCTTGAGGAGTACAATGTATATACCGATTTTTGTAACTGTAGATAAAACTAACAACCCCACTTTTAAGTATATATATATGGTGCCTTTAGTGTTATTCTGCACGACGTGCAAAAACTTAACCCCCGCTTTTTTAAGTATATATATATATATATATATAAAGAGGGTTATTCTGCACGACGTGCAAAAACTTAACCTCCGCATTGACTGTCGAAGAGAAGTGTGCAGAAGAGCTTGCATCAGTGAGGGCTTTGCAAAATATATATACATACAAACACACACACACACACACATATAAATGAGGTTAGTGTTTTACAATATTAAGGAAAGCAAATGTATTGAAATATAGCACATTAATTTTAAATTCATTCAGCTTCAATTACCAATTTGTAGTTTACCAATTTATCTTACTTTAATTTAAAGCAAACTATACATTTAAAAGATTAGGGTTATATGCATATTTTGTCATTTAAAAAAATACAAAATTGTTATGCAAAAAGATAAGGACTTGCAGAAAAAATCTACAGTCAGCCACACACACACACACACACATAAACGCAGACACCAGCAACCCCCCCCCCTCCCTCTTCCCCATACAGACACTGATAGAGACAAGATACACATCCAAACTGCAATATCTGACTTTCTTTTGGTCTGAGCTTCTTACTGTTAATTAGAAAGTTGATCGGCTTGACAAGAACAATATACGTGGCATGTTTTGTAACTGTAGGTAAAACGAGCAAAGTTAACACATTTTATGTGTCCTTTTATAGTCATAAAATTATTTTCCTCGCCACGGCCAAACCGTTCGAGATATCAAAAATCCGTCCGGAATTGAGCATCCTCAATGTCTTGACTTCATGCACACCGAGTATGGTGGTGATTGGTAAACACATGCGTTGTAATTTGATGTATTTCTCCTAGGAGATTTATTCAAACAACACATAATTCCCAACTTCCACTTGAACTGTCTTAAAACTTAGAGCAGAGATGGGCGCAGGTCACGCAAGTCTCAAGTAAGTCTCAAGTCTTAACCGTCAAGTCTCAAGTAAGTCCCAAGTATTTTTTTTGGGGGGGGGCAAGTCAAGTCAAGTCACAGGCTATGTCAAGTCAAGTCAAGTCTTGTAGTAGGTTAAGTCAAGTGCAAGTCAAGTCACCTTATTATTTTAATTTTACATGCAGAATCTGATCTTAATAAAATGAAAAGACAAGATAAGTATTTGCCAGTAAATTACAATAATTTGCATTGTAAATACTCATGTTCAGTAAAATACACCATGGAATCAAACAAAATTGTAACTTCATAAAATTATTTATTTTTCACTTCTGCCAACAGTGTGTTTGAAATGTTTTAAATTTTCAACATTGAGTCCATAAAACAAATAACAGCTTAACATCCTACAGACTCTCTGAACACCTTCCTCTCTCTCAAACACAGTTTACAAACAATATTAAACTTTGTTACATTTCTCCTCTCTCTCTCTCTCTCTCTCTCTCTCTCTCTCACACACACACAGTGGCGGTTCTAGACCATTTCAACTGGGGGGGCCAAGCTGGGGCCAGTTGTACTGTTAGAGGGGCCAGTTACATTTAGACCTTATCATTTTCTGCACTGCACTGAATGCATAAATAAGCAAAATACCATGTTTATAATTATCCAACAATTTGCATTTGCATTATATTTTTACATTTGCATTACATATATCAGTCTGTATTTGAATTTCCATTTTATTTTTTTTACATTGAATATACAGTATGTATATATATATATATATAATTTTTACAAATGAATCTACGATTTTTGTGGGGTTTTTTTTTTTTTTTTTTTTGCAAAAAGATCAGCAAATTATCCTCTAAACTGGCCTTTTTAGGGGGCTTTCCCCTCAGGGTGAATGAGCTTTTTTATAATTGTTTTTTTCCTGACATCTTTGAAAGACAGAAGCAATAATTAATGCATCCTTGGCCAGGATATAATTATAAAATATGACATGATTTTAAAAGTGACCTATAATATCGACTATGCAATACACTTTAATTTATCTAGTGCTAATAAAATTATTAAGCCTATTTGGAGAGAGAGATGTTTTAAAATCGACTATGCATTACACTTTAATTTATCTAGTGCTAATAAAATTATTAAGCCTATTTGGAGAGAGAGATGTTTATAATGTGACAATATGTCAGTCATCGTGATTCGTGTAATAAGATGACTAGGCCTAGACTACTTGTTCTGAGCAGGTGTTGTCAGTGAACAGGCTGTAAAACTGTTGTCTAAGTTACAGACTGATACTAATTAAATGGGAAACGAATCGATTACCTAACGTAACCTCGGTTCTCTCTAGATGAGGGAACGAGCATTGCGTAAGCTAGCTTACGCAACGGGAAAGATTCATCTTACATCAGTCAAGTTGTCATAGTTTTTGTCAAACAAGTTGTGAATTTGTTGTAACATTAAAACAGGAGATCATGACTTACTCCGTGCTCCAAGTGATGTTCGGAGCTCCAGTGATTAGTTTCATCTGTGGGACGGGTGAAGAAACTTTCGGAAGATGTTGTAACAGAATCATATGAACAATTCCAGGATATGCTTTTTTTCATTGGTTGTTGCGTTAAATTTTACCCAGATACAATAGTGCCCTTTTCTGATTGGCTATTAAGTAGCACTTCTCTTTTTTTGATTGGCTGATGCGTAGCAGGGTCGACTGCTGAACTCCAGGCGAGACGCGCTTGATTCTCACGTGAGAGCGGCGCGGCCAGAGAAATTGCGTATATTAAATATATTATTAATAGTTTTTCCGCATGAGAAATACAATGTGTGACGGGAGTGTGAGACAAAACACTGAAACGAGTGACTGTCATGCTCAATGCGTGACACACTATAAAAAAAATATTTCACACTGACTCCACATTTAGGGGGGCCACAAGGGGGTCCAAGCTTGTTGTCGCAGGGGCACTGGCCCCCCCAGGCCCCCGCCTAGAACCGCCACTGCTCACACACACACACACACACACACACACTTTCTCTCTCTCTCAAGAAGCAAAAACATGACTGCTAAAGGTTGTATCAGCGATGGCGGGGTAACATCACTTAACATCACGAGTGATATTCCCTTAGGCCACGCCCCCTTGTCTCCCCAAAGTATTATAAGCAATCATGCGCATCCCGTGTGCAGAATGATGCACTTGAAGCAACACCAAGTCACAGCACGCAACGCTTCACATTGAAAAGAACATAGCGAAGGGATGGTATCTTTAATCTATGCTTAGTAGGGCTGCACGATTTGGGAAAATGTCATATTGCCATTATTGAGCCAATATTGCAATTGCGATTTGCGACTCCGATATAATAAAATGGTTTCATGAGTCCAACTTGCTTGGTTCTAAAGTAAAATGCACACACAGATTAATGTTTATTTCTCAACTCAAACTAAAAACAACAACAACAACAATAAATGATTGATAACACCTATAATGATCAATAAACCATCAACCAAACCAACATTACAGTGATTCCATCAATTGAAAGCCATGAACTTTTTAAAAAATTATTAGGCTTAAAAATATATAACAGCTTTTAAATTAAGTGAACTTCAAACAATCCCCACATAAACCCATAATAAAAAACATATTTACCTGTGCCCTTCCTGTCTTAACAGGTACAGAAATTGAATAAAGTTATCAAACAGTCTGCGCTGCCTGAATCATAAATTATATATATAATAATCCTTATTAAAGCTACAAAAGTTCTTTACTCAAGATCAGTGAGTAATTTTCTAATTTCCCTTTGTTCTTTTAACTTTACTGAAAGAACGCTTTATTCGCTGCTGGCCCTTTAAGAGCACCCGTTGCCGAGACGCGGATCTCACACGCGCCTCATAGCACAACTCACAACTCTCACATTTTGGCATAATTGTGTGTGCTATTGTTCGTTCAAGCTCGAAAGAGAACTGTTTATTCTGGGCTGGCACACGGTCAGTGCATGCGCATTATGCGAGTCTCATCTATTCTAATCTAGGGCACTCACAGGCAGCTTTTCACTTCTTGTCGTGCAAAATGCGAAAAGGCATTTGAACCAATAAGAGGGGGATCTTGTAACACTAGTCAAAGGATGACAAAAAAGAAGAGATGCTGCGCTAATAGCCCTACTTTGTTTATTTCATATAAAATCGCGGCATTTTGCGTTATATAATTGCATAGGTTTGAGATCGCTATTATGACTGCGATATAATTAATCGTGCAGCACTAATGCTTAGTGTATTCTAAAGGGCAATAAACTCCACTCCAGCAAGATAGTCATTTTATGCAAATCATAGACCTTTATGCCTTATCTACAAATAAAGTATAATATTGGGAACATTGATCTTGAAGAGAGTGTCGTCGTGTTACTGTCGCAACCGAACGCGACGCGCTAATGCTGATGCATTCGAATGACTGAGGCGAGATGACTTTCCGTTAACTTTAACTTAGAGACTAAAATATTAATTTTACCACACATTAAGCTATTGAATGACTTTAGAAGTCTTGGAGTGTGAAAACTTGATTGTGCTTTACAGTTTTTTATGCCTTTAGTGGGGCTTAACAAAATAACACAATATGCAGAATGTCGGACGTCACTTATAGGCTAAACTGTTTTTATAGATAAAACTATTTACATTCGGCAGTCATGAAAACAAATCTCAGATAACGGTTGACTAGGTAACAATGTGTAATTTTGCGCCGGAGTTCTCCTTTAACTTACATTAGCTAGCTAACTACGAACGAGCTAACCAGATAACATTAACAAATTGACAAGCACGGGCAGAATGGCTCTTCAAATGACGGACGAAATTGGAGGTTGTCATCTGACTGTCCGCGATCTTAACGTTGCATGTCTTGCAAAGCGCTGTTCTTTTGCCATCTTGTTGTAAGAAATTCTTAAATCCGAAAGCGACCCTCGGTATCCCTCCGGCTGACATGTTGATGTGATCTGATGTAAGTGGGCGTGGTGTGCGCGTAAGGTATGAGAGGGCATGACTGATGATCTCGTGATCCAGTCATGACAGCGCTATTCTCAGCCTGCGCTCCAGCTGGATCAACTTTATTTTTTTTTACATAATTTATATATTTTATATTCAAACTGAAAACATGATGTGATTAACACTCAAGTCAAATTATTACATGCAAGTGTGTTTGATTTATGGACCAAATTTTCAGATCAAGTTTATGGACCAAGTTAATTTAATTAATAAACTAATTATATAAAACTATTAATGCACTACAATTAAACTGGTTATATGCCTTTACTTATAAAAAATAAAAAAAATTATTTAAAAAAATACCAGGCTTAAGGCATTTATTTTTTATGCAGGCCATACACACAGGAGTGAAATGGTTAAGACCCCTCCCCCTACAAACACACACACATACACAGACAGGCAAAGACAGCAGGCTCAGATTGAGCAAGACCACATTCAAACAAACATATCTGACTTTCTGTGGGTCCTAGCTAATGAGTGTCAATTAGAAAGTTGTCCGGCTCGAGGAGTACAATATACATACCGATTTTTGTAACTGTAGATAAAACTAACAACCCCACTTTTGTCAAAAGGTGGCGCTACTGAGCCCTCACCACGCCCGTTTCTGAAACTTTGCACGTGTCTACTGGCTAATAAATGTGATGTGTCTGTCGAGTTTCATGCAATTTCAAGCATGCTAAGGGTCTCAAAAGCATCCTAAAAGAATGGTAACGTTTGATGCGTCGCCACGGCAACAGTTTCAAAGATATCAAGAATCCATTCACAGGTCTACATCTGCCGTATGTTTACATTATACAGATGACGTTTGAAGCAAATCGGGTAAAAATAAAAGGGTGATATCAAAGCATTTTGAAAGTGACACACTTCCTGCTGCCAGTTGGTGGCGCTATAACTTTGACTCACAATAGTCACATCCATGTGATCGTCCTCTTAGAGCGAACACACTGCTGAAGTTTCATCAAGATCAGTTAATGTATGCTGAAGTTATAACACACTTCCTGGTTCACGTTTCTCGCCATGATTTCGTTTCCTCGCCACGGACAAACCGTTCGAGATATCAAAAATCCCCTCGCAAACTTTCATCCTCAATGTCTTGACTTCATGCTGACCGACTTTTGTCGAATTTGGATCAAAGCTCTAGGAGGAGTATTTAACATTCCATTGCGAGCGTTTTACAAACAAACCTCAATAGCCGACTTCCTGTTGGGCTGGGGTAAAAAGTAAAAGCGCGAGGTATAGATGAAACTATGAGATCAACATGTGCACAGAGTTTCATATTATTACATACAAACGTGTTTGAGTTATGGACCAAGTGTTCGGACCCCGTTCCAGGGGGCGCTGACGAGCCGCCCTGCCACGCCCGGGTACCAGCTTCAGCCCGGCTCTGATGTCCGCGGGTTCTGACCCATGTGCAAAGTTTCAAGAGTTTTCGAGCACGTTAAGGGCCCCAAAAATGCCCAAAAGGTTACAAAATAATAAATATAGCTGCGAGCAGCGATTGCGGGCCCAAGCCGGTGGCACCGCAACCCCGATGCCTTTAGTTACCCAAAGGCACCGGGATGGTGGTACCGCCGGCTTTGGCCCTTTATTGCTGCTCACAGCTATATTTATATTTAATGTAAAGCCTATGGCACCGCCACCTTGGTGCCTTTAGGGTTATTCTGTACGACGTGTAAAAACGTAACCCCCGCTTTGACTATCAAAAAGAAGTGTATTGTAGAGCTTGCATCAATGCAGACTCGATGCGCTGTGCGCTGTAACTCTATGTGGCTTTAAGCGCATCATTCTCCACTCGGGATGCGCATAAGCGTTTTGTGCCACACTGTACTGAGCCTTTCATATCATAATGCAGTGACGCAATGACAGATTATTAATTGCCTTTCTTGTTCTGTTCCATCTATTATATGTTGATAATAGATAGGACAGAGCACTAAAAACCTCAAACAAAGCACTAAAAACTTAAGCTGTTTGCTGTGTAGTCTGAGAGTGAGCTGTTTGATTTGCACCCTCTTCCTCTTCACTGTCCTCCATAAAAACCAGCTATTTAGGTCCATGTTGTTCTAGAAAGTTTGTATGTTGCTGCCTCAATTAACATCTCTGCTATACATTTAAAACATGTCTATATCTAAAATAATTTATCTTTTTGATTTTTGTTATCTTGTTTTTCATGAATATTTTACAACAATACAAAGAGCAATGTGTATTTTCCACTAATATAGTTTGTAATGGCTTTTTTTGTCATAGATTATAATCATATATTTTTTGGATTTGTTATTTATCTTTATAATGAAGTTGTCTGTATTAAGTAGATTGTGTTTAACACACACAAGAGTGATTTATTAGTTCAACACATAGTTATAGAAATTCTACTTTATCTAAATAAAACCCTGCACTTTATACACACACACACACACACACACACACACACACACACACACACACACACACAAATACATGTAAATAAAAATACAAAAAAAAACATCAAATGTGTTTTTAGTCAGAGTATTATTTTATACAGAAACAAATATTTGTAATTCAGATAAGAATGAAGTTAGTGTTTTAAAATCTTAAGGAAAACAAATATATTGAAATATAGCACATGAATTTTAAATTCATTCAACTTCAATTACAAATACAATCTTACTTTTATTTAAAGAAAACTATACATTTAAAAGATGGGGGTTATATGCCTATTTTGTCATTTAAAAATATTGTTATGCAAAATTGTTATGCAAAAAGACAAGGACTTAGAGACAAGGACTTGTAGGAAAAATCGCAGCCAGCCACACACACACACATAAACACAGACAACAGCCCTCCCCTCCCCACACAGACACACACACACACCCACCCACCCACACACACACACACACACACACACACACACAGACACACAGAGAGAGAGAGAGAGAGAGAGAGAGAGAGAGAATCGCAGGGGAAATAAATCCATTCAAACTACAATATCTGACTTTCTGTTGCTCGGAGCGAATTACTTTAAATTGGAAAGTTGATCGGCTTGACGAGAACAATATACGTGGTAAGTTTTGTAACTGTAGGTAAATTGAGCAAAGTTATAACACACTTTATGTGTCCTTTTTTAGTCATAAAATTCATTTCCTCGCTACGGCCAGACCGTTCGAGATAACAAAAATCCGTCCGGAATTGAGCATCCTCAATGTCTTGACTTCATGCACACCGAGTTTGGTTGTGATTGGTAAACACATGCGTTGTAATTTGATGTATTTCTCCTAGGACAATTATTCAAACAACCCATAATTCATAATTCATAAATAACTTCCATTTGAACTGTCATAAAACTTAGAGCACGAAAGTTGTTTGGCCTGATGTGATCTATAATTGTACCGAGTTTCATATTAATTCATGCAAGTGTGTTTGATTTATGGACAAATGTTCGAATCCCAGTCCAGGGGGCGCTGTCGAGCCGCCCTGCCACGCCCGGTTACCAGCTTTAGCCCGGCCCTGATGGCCATGGGTTCTGACCCGTGTGCAAAGTTTCAAGAGTTTTCGAGGATGTTAAGGCCCCCGAAAATGCCAGAGAAGTCGCACACAGCAAATAAAGGGTTAAAATTAACCTGACAGGCGCCCCTCCTCTCACTCACACAGAGGGACACTGAGAGACTGGCAAAATTCTGAGATTTTCTCTACATTCAAACAAACATATCTGACTTTCTGTGGGTCCTAGCTAATGAGTGTCAATTAGAAAGTTGTCCGGCTCGAGGAGTACAATATACATACCAATTTTTGTAACTCTAGTTAAAACTAACAACCCCACTTTTGTCAAAAGGTGGCGCTACTGAGCCCTCACCACGCCCGTTTCTGAAACTTTGCACATGTCTACTGGCTAATAAATGTGTTGTGTCTGTCGAGTTTCATACAATTTGAAGCATGCTAAGGGTCTCAAAAGCATCCTAAAAGCATCCTAAAAGAAGGGTAAAGTTTGATGCGTCGCCACGGCAACAGTTTCAAAGATCCACAGCTATCGCGGATCACAGCTATATATATATATATATATATATATATATATATATATATATATATATACTGTATATATACATATGAAGCCGGTGGCACCGCCACCCTGGTGCCTTTAGGTTTATTGTGCACGACATGCAAAATGTAACCCTGCTTTGACTGATGCAAGCTCTACAGCACAGTTTATAGTAAGAAAGAATATAGTAAGAAAGAAAAGTAAGCTGTTACTCTGAGATGGTTTGGGAAACAAACATTCATCATGTCGCATTGGTTTTAGTTACTTGTCCTCGAACAGAGCCCTAATCTGTTTATATTTCAGTTACACATTCTACATTGATTAAAAAAGAAAAATCAAATGTGTTTTTAATTCATACAGAAATAAAATATTTATAATTCAGCTGAGAATAAAGTTAGTTCAAATTTTAAGAAAAACAAATATATGATCTGAAATATAGCACATTCATTTTTAAATTCATTCAGGTTCAATTACCAAAAATACAATCTTAATTTAATTTAAAGCAAATAATAAATCTAAAATATATGGGTTATATGCATATTTTGTAAAAAAAGAAAAAAAAAAAGAAAGAAAGATATATATCCAAAAACACAAGGCCTTAAACTTTAACAAGGGTGCAACTCTTATCACTACAACAAACATAGTCACACACACAAGTCAAGTCACTTACATTTTATATGCAATATTGACTTTTTAGATGCAATATTGACTTTTTTCTGTTTCAGCAGAGAAAATAGTTAAACAAAGATCACAGCGACCCATCGCGCATCTCAAAGCAATGTGTTTTCTCATTACTGAATGATTCAGCATTTTGAATCCATGACTCGTTCATTAAGACGGTCATCTGGCGACACCTTATGGTGATTTAGGGTTATGTTTAAAAGTATCGTTCTTTACAGCGATTTTTAATTGACTCCTGTTAAACCAATCTCGTAACATTATTGTGTAACCGATTTAATTTGATCAGCCTTACCTAGGGTAACAGCCCTATAGTGTCTTATTATTCTAAATTATTGAATTTATTGATCAAATTTACTAATGAAAAATGAAGCATACATTTATTAAGACTAGGCTGCCCTGCAGATATTAGGCTACAATATGCAGATTTAAATATACCATTTATCAAATAATCTGTTTATTTTTAGGTTACACATTACATTGTTTAAAAAATAAAAATCAAATGTGACCCGCTCTGGCGAAATGAGTCGGAAGTTTCAACCTTCCATTTTAAGATATGGGCCGATTATGTGGAAAAACCATGAAATAACAAAAAAAAAAAAAAAAAAATTTCAAAATTTCAAAGAACAGACATTCAAAAATAATCTCACAGGGTTTCGTAGTCGAGATAATTGAGTAAAGGTATTTAAATAACGATTAAAGTTGTCATAGCTTTAAATTCGCTGAAATAAACATTGCTCTTCTCAACTCCCCTCGTCACCTCTGAGCATTTCCCGGGTATCCCCTGAAACGTTGAACTCACTGGAGGCTTCTAACCTAAACTGCGTGAGTATATTTATCTGCAAGAAGAATATAGCCTATGTAAGGCTGTAACGATCGCGACACTCAGATCCACGAACCTGTGTCGCGGTGTGAGAAGACAGAATCACGACACCGACACGTCCCTTCAACTCCCGAAGTTATCCTTCACGTCCAGACCCAATGCTAGCTACAACATCTTTAAATTACTATTAGTATTATTCGAAGTTAACATTATAAAATACGTAGACTTACACCACAAAACTTAAATTATTACTATTTTTTTTTTTAAATTGGGCAATTTCAGCATTATGGAGGAGATCCAATTCCCAGATAATTAAATATTTTAATAAATTGGCCTATGTGAACCACACTGCACAAACCAAAAGTAATACTCACCCGATGAAGAAGGGTTGACTCTCTCCAGAACATAAAATCTTTATTTTATTTTCCGTGTTCGCATTTATGAGGAAAAACAATCCGAACGTGACCGTTCTCTGGAAGCAGCACTAAAACTTTCACATAGCTTAAACATGCAAGCACAAAGCCTTTCTTTAAAGTAAATTTCGTTTTAAAATAATTATCTTAATTTAAATCAATGTTTCATCAACCAATTACTAGGATTTAATAATAAGAAATAAATTGCAGACAATAGGCTAGGCCTAATCACGACGCGGAGACGCACGGCACGTGAACTGAAGCTTGTCTCATGAACCGAAAGTCAGCGTATAAGGTATCCTCACAGACATATATATATTGAAATGTCTACTTTTAAACACAACCATTCAAAATGAAAGAAAACAGACTGCTCTCTGCTTATGTGGGCTAATCCGTATGAAAACTGAATTTCTCTCTGACTCCTCTTTAATCTTTCTGATTTTAGAACATTTTTGTAAAAGTGACTTTTTAATTATTTATTTCAAAAAAATAAAAAATAAGTTGAGTTTCAGCCTCGTTAAATTGCATTTATATATGTTAATCTATTTGGTCAAATTAAGCTATATAAAATAAATAGTTTATCCCTTAAAATGCTATGGATTTTGAAAGATATCAAAAAAAAAAAAAAAAAAAAAACGGGCAAAAAAACTTTAAAAGCGATTTTCTTAGGTTTTCAATTGGAAAAAAAAGGGCAGACGACCAGAATTCAAATCTGTATATCGTTACAACCATTCAAGGTATGACCAAGGTATCATTTGAAAGCTTACAGTGTCCTCTTTCCATTAATATCAAAATCTCAATTTTTAAATTTGGGTCACTGTGACTAATTTTGCTGGATCAGGTCGGTCACAAATGTGTTTTTTATTGTAGTATTATTTTATACAGAAATACATTATAATTATATATAATATACAAAATATAACCGTGGGCGCGATTAAACAGTGTTACAATAAAACTCAACATTGTGTTTTTTAAAAATAAATTCAAATAATACAAATCCCGAAATTGCGCTAATTTTAAAATTAAACTAAAACTCATGGCTGCACAAGCATTCATAACTGTGCGCGCCAACAGCGAGGAACCAGCAGAACAGAGTGAACGTTCATTCTGTTTAGTTACTTAATAGGAATTTATTTAAAATGCTTGCTCTACTCCACAACATTAATGTCTTGTGCGGATATCTGTATTTTGACTTTCGGTTTTAAGTAAGCGATTTAAAAGTTCCCGAGTCCCAGCGGAGTCACACGTTGATTAACCGGTGGAAATATACACAATAGGCCTACCTGATATTGAACACAAGAGGGCAGTATAGCACTACGTATGACTCAGATTATTTTTTCTTCTTCTGAATTTTAAAACCATTCTGGCTGTTTTTGAACGTAAACATAATTCTTAAATGAAAAAAGGGAAAAACTGGTTTAATTATAATATTTGTATAATTTAATTTAGAAACAAATGATGTATAATTACATTTTTAGAAGATATGAGGCTTTTAGTGTTTACTGTTTACTTTTTTGACATTACTTTAATCTTTTGCCAAAGTTGCACATGCCTACTGGCTAATAAATGTGATGTATCTGTCGAGCTATCTGTATCTATCTGTTTCAAGCAATTTCAAGCATGCTAAGAGTCCCAAAAGTATCAAAAAAGAATGTTAAAGTTTGATTTGTTGCCACAGCAACAGTATCAAAGATATCAAGAATCCATTCACAGGTCTACATCTGCTGTATTTTTACATTATACAGATGAAGTTTGAAGCAAATCGGTTAAAAATAAGAGGGTGATATCAAAGCATTTTGAAAGTGACACACTTCCTGCTGCCAGTTGGTGGCGCTATAACTTTGACTCACAATAGTCACATCCATGTAATCAGCCTCTTACAGTGAACACACTGCTGAAGTTTCATCAAGATCAGTTAATGTATGCTGAAGTTATAACACACTTCCTGTTTCACGTTTCTCGCCATAATTTTGTTTCCTCGCCACGGCCAAACCGTTCGAGATATCAAAAATCCCCTCGCAAACTTTCATCCTCAATGCCTTGACTTCATGCTGACCGAGTTTCGTGCCGTGTGTTTGAATTTTCAAGGAGGAGTATTGCACATTCCATTGCGAGCGTTTTAGAAACAAACCTCAATAGCCGACTTCCTGTTTGGCTGGGGTAAAAAGTAACAGCGTGAGGTATAGATGAAACGATGAGATCAACATGTGTACCGAGTTTCATATTATTACATGCAAGCGTGTTTGATTTATGGACCAAGTGTTCGGACCCCGTTCCAGGGGGCGCTGTCTAGCCCCCCTGCCACACCCAGGTACCATCTTCAGCCCGGCTCTGATGGCTGTGGGATCTGACCTGTGTGCAAAGTTTCAAGAGTTTTCAAACCCGTTAAGGGCCCCAAAAGCCGCTAAGAGTCTCAAAATCATAAAAAAAAGAATTTTAAAGTTTGATGCGTTGCCACGGCAACAGTATCAAAGATATCAAGAATCCATTCACAGGTCTTCATCTGCTATGTATTTACATTATACAGATTAAGTTTGAAGCACATCGGGTAAAAATAAAAGGGTGAGTTCAAAGCATTTTGAAAGTGACACACTTCCTGCTGCCAGTTGGTGGCGCTATAACTCTGACTCACAATAGTCACATCCATGTGATCGTCCTCTTACAGCGAACATACTGCTGAAGTTTCATCAAGATCAGTTAATGTATGCTGAAGTTATAACACACTTCCTGTTTCACGTTTCTCGCCATAATTTCGTTTCCTCGCCATGGCCAAACCGTTCGAGATATCAAAAATCCCCTCGCAAACTTTCATCGTCAATGCCTTGACTTCATGCTGACCGAGTTTCGTGCCGTGAGTTTGAATTCTCTAGGAGTAGTACTTCAAATTCCATTGCGAGTGTTTTATGAACAACCCTAAATAACCGACTTCCTGTTGGGCTGGGGTAAAAAGTAATAGTTTGAGGTATATATGAACGATGAGATCTATATGTGCACCGAGTTTCATATTATTACATGCAAGCGTGTTTGATTTATGGACCAAGTTTTCGGACCCCGTTCCAGGGGGCGCTGTCTAGCCCCCCTGCCACGCCCGGGTACCATCTTCAGCCCGGCCCTGATGGCCGCGGGTTCTGACCCGTGTGCTAAGTTTCAAGAGTTTTTGAGCATGTTAAGGGCCCCAAAAGTGCCCGAATAGTCGTATAAATAATAATAATAATAATAATAATAATAATCCTAAGGAAAACAATAGGGCCTTCGCCCTTTCAGGGCTTGGGCCCTAAATATAGCTGCGAGCAGCGATGGCAGGCCCAAGCCGGTGGCACCGCAACCCCGGTTCCTTTAGTTACCTAAAGGCACCCGGGTAGCGGTGCCGAAGGCTTTGGCCCTTTTATGATTAAATGTTAAAACGGCTTGCCATACTCTGTCATTTCGACTAGTCACAATTATGTTACAGATGTCTTAAATGATAATACAAACTATCCAAAATGTAATTACGAATAGACAGAAAGACGTTGTTGATATCTACAATGTTAATTCCGGACAGGCAAACTTAGCTTTTAAATGTTAAAAGGGCTTGCCATACAGGGACATAGGCTCAGAGAGAGGCTCACCATATTCAAACCAAAATATCTGACTTCCTCTTGGTCCGAGCTAATGACTATGTATTAGAAAGTTGTCCGGCTTGAGGAGTACAATGTATATACCGATTTTTGTAACTGTAGATAAAACTAACAACCCCACTTTTGTCAAAAGGTGGCGCTATTTAGTCCTTGCACATTGCCCGTTTCTGAAACTTTGCACATGTCTACTGGCTAATAAATGTGATGTATCTGTTGAGTTTCAAGCAATTTCAATTTCAATTTGACTGTTGAAAAGAAGTGCGCCGATTAGATACTCAGGATCGGTATCGGCTCTGACACTGCCATCTTTGACGAGGCTGATTCAAATTCTATATTGTGCATATATACTATTCTGTTAGGCACAAAGGCACAAAAACTTTCTAAAGTACCATAAAGTTTTTGTGTACTGTATTATTAGTGTTCTGAAGCTATTATGTGATATAGAAATTAATATTTAAGTCATTAAATTCAAGAACACAAACTTTTCCCTCTCTGCGCCTGTCAGTCATTCTCCATTCAGCATTCAAACAGCACGTCACATTCGGTTACAGTCAATGATGAAACGATCTTCAATGATTCAATGTTAATCCTATTATACTGGATCTTTAAGATAAAGGTCTAAAGGTCTATATTTTCGAATGAAGAAACTTTTTCTTGCTGGACTTTATTGCTGTAACTTAATCGTGTTACTTTCTACCGGGTGTCGGACGCTGTCGGTTAGATCACAACACTAGAGTCAGAGCACTATAATTGTTCTTCACGCACACAGTAACTGAAATTTAAAACCTTTAAAAGAAAAGGCTCAATAAACTATTGCATAGATAGATAATGTATAATACACTGTTCATAAATATGTATTTCCTTTGTGCTTTGAACTTTTCAATACGGACTCAATGCGCTGTAACTTCATGTGGCTTCAAGCACATCATTCTCCGCTCGGGATGCACATAAGTGCTTTGTGCTGCACCGTATTGGAGCCGTAATATCATAATGCAGTGACGTAATGACAGATTATTAATTGCCTTTCAATTATATGTTGCTTTATAGCAGCCATGGCTATATTTTTTTTTATGATTTTTGTTATCTTGTTTTTCATGAATGTATTTTTCAAAAATAAGAGCAATGTGTATTATCTATTATTAATATGGTTTATAATAGCATTTTTGTCATAGATTATGACAAAGTAATCATATGATCCACCAGCGAGGAACCAGCAGAACAGAGTGAACATTCTTTCTGTTTAGTTCAATCCTACTTAATAGGAATTTATTTAAAATGCTCGCTCTACTCCACACCATTAATGTCTTGTGCGGACATCCGTATCTCGACTTTCGGTTTTAAGTAAGCGATTTAAAAGCTCCCAAGTCCCAGCGGAGTCACACGTTGATTAACCGGTGGGAATATACACAATAGGTCTACCTGATATTGAACACAAGAGGGCAGTATAGCACTACGTATGACTCAGATTATTATTTTTTTATGAATTTTACAACAATTCTGGCTGTTTTTGAACGTAAACACAATTCTTAAATGAAAAAAAAGGAAAAATTGGGGAAGTTATAATATTTGTATAATTTAATTTAGAAACAAATGATGTATAATTACATTTTTAGAAGATATGAGGCTTTTAGTGTTTACTTTTTTGACATTACTTTAATCGTTTGCCATAGTTGCACATGTCTACTGGCTAATAAATGTGATGTATCTGTTGAGTTTCAAGCAATTTCAAGCATGCTAAGAGTCCCAAAAGCATAAAAAAATAATGTTAAAGTTTGTTTCGTTGCCATGGCAACAGTATCAAAGATATCAAAAATTCATTCACAGGTCTACATCTGCCGTGTATTTACATTATACAGATGAAGTTTAAAGCAAATCGGTTAAAAATAAGAGAGTGATTTCAAAGCATTTTGAAAGTGACACACTTCCTGCTGCCAGTTGGTGGCGCTATAACTTTGACTCACAATAGTCACATCCATGTGATCGGTCTCTTACAGCGAAAACACTGCTGAAGTTTCATCAAGATCAGTTAATGTATGCTGAAGTTATAACACACATCCTGTTCAATGATTCTCGCCATAATTTCGTTTCCTCGCCACGGCCAAAACGTTCGAGATATAAAAAATCCCGTGGCACTTTTTCATCCTTAATGTCTTGACTTCACGCTGATCGAGTTTTAGTCGAATTTGGTTCAGTGCTCTAGGAGCAATAATTTAAATTCCATTGCATGTGTTTTAAACACAACCCTAAATAGCCAACTTCCTGTTGGGCTGGGGTAAAAAGTAAGAGTGTGAAGTATATATGAAACGATGAGATCTATATGTGTACCAAGTTTCATATTATTACATGCAAGTGTGTTTGATTTATGGACCAAATTTTCAGACCAAGTTTATTGACCAAGTTAATCTGATTAATAAACTAATTATATAAAACTATTGTCAATTCACTACAATTAAACTAGTTATATGCCTTTACTTATAAAAAATAAAAATAAAAACTTATTTAAAAAATACCAGGCTTGAGAAATGTATTTTCTTTATGCAGGTCATACACACAGCAGTGAAATGGTTAAGCCCCCTCCCCCTGCACACACACACACACACACACACAGACAGCCAGCCAGCCAGCCAAAGACACAGAGACATGTAGGCTCAGAGTGGCCATATTCAAACAAGAATATCTGACTTTCTGTGGGTCCTAGCTAATAAGTGTCAATTAGAAAGTTGTCCGGCTCGAGGAGTACAATATACATACCAATTTTTGTAACTCTAGTTAAAACTAACCACCCCACTTTTGTCAAAAGGTGGCGCTACTGAGCCCTTACCACGCCCGTTTCTGCAACTTTGCACATGTCTACTGGCTAATAAATGTGATGTGTCTGTCGAGTTTCATGCAATTTGAAGCATGCTAAGGGTCTCAAAAGCATCCTAAAAGCATCCTAAAAGAAGGGTAAAGTTTGATGCGTCGCCACGGCAACAGTTTCAAAGATATCAAGAATCCATTCACAGGTCTACATCTGCCGTATGTTTACATTATACATATGAAGTTTGAAGCAAATCGGGTAAAAATAAAAGGGTGATATCTAAGCATTTTGAAAGTGACACACTTCCTGCTGCCAGTTGGTGGCGCTATAACTTTGACTCACAATAGTCACATCCATGTGATCGTCCTCTTACAGCGAACACACTGCTGAAGTTTCATCAAGATCAGTTAATGTATGCTGAAGTTATAACACACTTCCTGTTTTACGTTTCTCGCCATGATTTCGTTTCCTCGCCACGGACAAACCGTTCGAGATATAAAAAATCCCCTCGCAAACTTTCATCCTCAATGTCTTGACTTCACGCTGACCGAGTTTCGTCGAATGTGGATCAAAGCTCTAGGAGGAGTATTTGACATTCCATTGCGAGCGTTTTACAAACAAACCTCAATAGCCAAATTCCTGTTGGGCTGGGGTAAAAAGTAAGAGCGCGAGGTATAGATGAAACGATGAGATCAACGTGTGTACCGAGTTTCATATTATTACATACAAGCGTGTTTGAGTTATGGACCAAGTGTTCGGACCCCGTTCCAGGGGGCGCTGACGAGCTGCCCTGCCACGCCCGGGTACCATCTTCAGCCCGGCTCTGATGGCCGCGGGTTCTGACCCGTGTGCAAAGTTTCAAGAGTTTTCGAGCACGTTAAGGGCCCCAAAAGTGCCCAAAAGGTAGCAAAATAATAATAATACTAAAGAAGAAATATAGCTGCGAGCAGCGATGGCGGGCCCAAGCCGGTGGCACCGCAACCCCGGTTCCTTTAGTTACCTAAAGGCACCAGGGTGGCGGTGTCGCAGGCTTTAGCCCTTTCATGATTAAATGAAATGTTAAAACAGCTTGCCATACTCTATCTGTCGTTTCGACTAGTCACAATTACATTACAGATATCTTAAATGATAATACAAACTATTCAAAATGTAATTAAGACTAGTCACTTTTGTCAAAAGGTGGCGTGTTGATATCTACAATGTTAATTCCGGATAGGCAAACTTAGCTTTTAAATGTTAAAAGGGCTTGCCATATAGGGACGTACAGTAGGCTCAGAGAGAGGCTCACCATATTCAAACCAAAATATCTGACTTCCTCTTGATCCAAACTAATGACTATGAACTAAAAAGTTGTCCGGCTTGAGGAGTAAAATGTATATACCGATTTTTGTAACTGTAGATAAAACTAACAACGCCACTTTTGTCAAAAGGTGGCGCTATTTAGTCCCTGCACCATGCCCGTTTCTGAAACTTTGCACATGTCTACTGGCTAATAAATGTGATGTGTCTGTTGATTTTCATGCAATTTCAAGCATGCTAAGAGTCTCAAAAGCATCCTAAAATAATTTCAAAGTTTGATGCGTTGCCACGGCAACAGTATCAGATATATCAAGAATCCATTCTCAGGTCTTCATCTGCCATGTATTTACATTATACAGATGAAGTTTGAAGCAAATCGGGTCAAAATAAAAGGATGATTTTAAAGCATTTGGAAAGTGACACACTTCCTGCTGCCAGTTGGTGGCGCTATAACTTTGACTCACAATAGTCACATCCATGTGATCGTCCTCTTACAGCGAACACACTGCTGAAGTTTCATCAAGATCAGTTAATGTATGCTGAAGTTATAACACACTTCCTGTTTCACGTTTCTCGCCATAATTTCGTTTCCTCGCCACGGCCAAACCGTTCGAGATATCAAAAATCCCCTCGCAAACTTTCATCCTCAATGCCTTGACTTCATGCTGACCGAGTTTCGTGCCGTGTGTTTGAATTCTCTAGGAGGAGTATTGCACATTCCATTGCGAGCGTTTTACAAACAAACCTCAATAGCCGACTTCCTGTTGGGCTGGGGTAAAAAGTAAGAGTGTGAGGTATAGATGAAACGATGAGATCAACATGTGTACCGAGTTTCATATTATTACATTCAAGCGTGTTTGATTTATGGACCAAGTGTTCGGACCCCGTTCCAGGGGGCGCTGTCTAGCCCCCCTGCCACACCCAGGTACCATCTTCAGCCCGGCTCTGATGGCCGCGGGTTCTGACCTGTGTGCAAAGTTTCAAGAGTTTTCAAACCCGTTAAGGGCCCCAAAAGCCGCTAAGAGTCTCAAAATCATCAAAAAAAAGAATTTTAAAGTTTGATGCGTTGCCACGGCAACAGTATCAAAGATATCAAGAATCCATTCACAGGTCTTCATCTGCTATGTATTTACATTATACAGATTAAGTTTGAAGCAAATCGGGTAAAAATAAGAGGTTGATTTCAAAGCATTTTGAAAGTGACACACTTCCTGCTGCCAGTTGGTGGCGCTATAACTTTGACTCACAATATTCACATCCATGTGATCGTCCTCTTACAGCAAACAAACTGCTGAAGTTTCATCAAGATCAGTTAATGTATGCTGAAGTTCTGACACACTTCCTTTTTCACGATTCTCGCCATAATTTCGTTTCCTCGCCACGGCCAAACCGTTCGAGATATCAAAAATCCCCTCGCAAACTTTCATCCTCAATGCCTTGACTTCATGCTGACCTAGTTTCGTGCCGTGTGTTTGAATTCTCTAGGAGGAGTACTTCAAATTCCATTGCGAGTGTTTTATGAACAACCCTAAATAACTGACTTCCTGTTGGGCTGGGGTAAAAAGTAATAGTTTGAGGTATATATGAACGATGAGATCAACATGTGTACCGAGTTTCATATTATTACATACAAGCGTGTTTGAGTTATGGACCAAGTTTTCGGACCCCGTTCCAGGGGGCGCTGTCTAGCCCCCCTGCCACGCCCGGGTACCATCTTCAGCCCGGCCCTGATGGCCGCGGGTTCTGACCCGTGTGCAAAGTTTCAAGAGTTTTTGAGCATGTTAAGGGCCCCAAAAGTGCCCGAATAGTCGTATAAATAATAATAATAATAATAAATATAGCTGCGAGCAGCGATGAAGGGCCCAAGCCGGTGGCACCGCAACCCCGGTTCCTTAGTTACATAAAAGCACCAGGGTGGCCATGCCACTGGCTTTGGCCCTTCATCGCGGATCACAGCTATATATATATATATATATATATATATATATATATACTATATATACTATATATATACATATATATATGAAGCCGGTGGCACCGCCACCCTGGTGCCTTTAGGTTTATTGTGCACGACATGCAAAATGTAACCCTGCTTTGACTGATGCAAGCTCTACAGCACAGTTTATAGTAAGAAAGAATATAGTAAGAAAGAAAAGTAAGCTGTTACTCTGAGATGGTTTGGGAAACAAACATTCATCATGTCGCATTGGTTTTAGTTACTTGTCCTCGAACAGAGCCCTAATCTGTTTATATTTCAGTTACACATTCTACATTGATTAAAAAAGAAAAATCAAATGTGTTTTTAATTCATACAGAAATAAAATATTTATAATTCAGCTGAGAATAAAGTTAGTTCAAATTTTAAGAAAAACAAATATATGATCTGAAATATAGCACATTCATTTTTAAATTCATTCAGGTTCAGTTACCAAAAATACAATCTTAATTTAATTTAAAGCAAATAATAAATCTAAAATATATGGGTTATATGCATATTTTGTAAAAAAAGAAAAAAAAAGAAAGAAAGATATATATCCAAAAACACAAGGCCTTAAACTTTAACAAGGGTGCAACTCTTATCACTACAACAAACATAGTCACACACACAAGTCAAGTCACTTACATTTTATATGCAATATTGACTTTTTAGATGCAATATTGACTTTTTTCTGTTTCAGCAGAGAAAATAGTTAAACAAAGATCACAGCGACCCATCGCGCATCTCAAAGCAATGTGTTTTCTCATTACTGAATGATTCAGCATTTTGAATCCATGACTCGTTCATTAAGACGGTCATCTGGCGACACCTTATGGTGATTTAGGGTTATGTTTAAAAGTATCGTTCTTTACAGCGATTTTTAATTGACTCCTGTTAAACCAATCTCGTAACATTATTGTGTAACCGATTTAATTTGATCAGCCTTACCTAGGGTAACAGCCCTATAGTGTCTTATTATTCTAAATTATTGAATTTATTGATCAAATTTACTAATGAAAAATGAAGCATACATTTATTAAGACTAGGCTGCCCTGCAGATATTAGGCTACAATATGCAGATTTAAATATACCATTTATCAAATAATCTGTTTATTTTTAGGTTACACATTACATTGTTTAAAAAATAAAAATCAAATGTGACCCGCTCTGGCGAAATGAGTCGGAAGTTGCAACCTTCCATTTTAAGATATGGGCCGATTATGTGGAAAAACCATGAAATAACAAAAAAAAAAAAAAAAATTTTTTTTTTGCTAATTTCAAAGAACAGACATTCAAAAATAATCTCACAGGGTTTCGTAGTCGAGATAATTGAGTAAAGGTATTTAAATAACGATTAAAGTTGTCAAAGCTTTAAATTCGCTGAAATAAACATTGCACTTCTCAACTCCCCTCGTCACCTCTGAGCATTTCCCGGGTATCCCCTGAAACGTTGAACTCACTGGAGGCTTCTAACCTAAACTGCGTGAGTATATTTATCTGCAAGAAGAATATAGCCTATGTAAGGCTGTAACGATCGCGACACTCAGATCCACGAACCTGTGTCGCGGTGTGAGAAGACAGAATCACGACACCGACACGTCCCTTCAACTCCCGAAGTTATCCTTCACGTCCAGACCCAATGCTAGCTACAACATCTTTAAATTACTATTAGTATTATTTGAAGTTAACATTATAAAATACGTAGACTTACACCACAAAACTTAAATTATTACTTTTTTTTTTTTTAAATTGGGCAATTTCAGCATTATGGAGGAGATCCAATTCCCAGATAATTAAATATTTTAATAAATTGGCCTATGTGAACCACACTGCACAAACCAAAAGTAATACTCACCCGATGAAGAAGGGTTGACTCTCTCCAGAACATAAAATCTTTATTTTATTTTCCGTGTTCGCATTTATGAGGAAAAACAATCCGAACGTGACCGTTCTCTGGAAGCAGCACTAAAACTTTCACATAGCTTAAACATGCAAGCACAAAGCCTTTCTTTAAAGTAAATTTCGTTTTAAAATAATTATCTTAATTTAAATCAATGTTTCATCAACCAATTACTAGGATTTAATAATAAGAAATAAATTGCAGACAATAGGCTAGGCCTAATCACGACGCGGAGACGCGCGGCACGTGAACTGAAGCTTGTCTCATCAACCGAAAGTCAGCGTATAAGGTATCCTCACAGACATATATACACTCACCGGCCACTTTATTAGGTACCCCATGCTAGTAACGGGTTGGACCCCCTTTTGCCTTCAGAACTGCCTCAATTCTTCGTGGCATAGATTCAACAAGGTGCTGGAAGCGTTCCTCAGGGAGTTTGGTCCATATTGACATGATGGCATCACACAGTTGCCGCAGATTTGACGGCTGCACATCCATGATGCGAATCTCCCGTTCCACCACATCCCAAAGATGCTCTATTGGATTGAGATCTGGTGACTGTGGAGGCCATTTGAGTACAGCGAACTCATTGTCATGTTCAAGAAACCAGTCTGAGATGATTCCAGCTTTATGACATGGCGCATTATCCTGCTGAAAGTAGCCATCAGAAGTTGGGTACATTGTGGTCATAAAGGGATGGACATGGTCAGCAACAATACTCAGGTAGGCTGTGGCGTTGCAACGATGCTCAATTGGTACCAAGGGGCCCAAAGAGTGCCAAGAAAATATTCCCCACACCATGACACCACCACCACCAGCCTGAACCGTTGATACAAGGCAGGATGGATCCATGCTTTCATGTTGTAGACGCCAAATTCTGACCCTACCATCCGAATGTCGCAGCAAAAATCGAGACTCATCAGACCAGGCAACGTTTTTCCAATCTTCTATTGTCCAATTTCGATGAGCTTGTGCAAATTGTAGCCTCAGTTTCCTGTTCTTAGCTGAAAGGAGTGGCACCCGGTGTGGTCTTCTGCTGCTGTAGCCCATCTGCCTCAAAGTTCGACGTACTGTGCGTTCAGAGATGCTCTTCTGCCCACCTTGGTTGTAACGGGTGGTTATTTGAGTCACTGTTGCCCTTCTATCAGCTCGAACCAGTCTGGCCATTCTCCTCTGACCTCTGGCATCAACAAGGCATTTCCGCCCACAGAACTGCCGCTCACTGGATGTTTTTTTCTTTTTCGGACCATTCTCTGTAAACCCTAGAGATGGTTGTGCGTGAAAATCCCAGTAGATTAGCAGTTTCTGAAATACTCAGACCAGCCCTTCTGGCACCAACAATCATGCCACGTTCAAAGTCACTCAAATCACCTTTCTTCCCCATACTGATGCTCGGTTTGAACTGCAGGAGATTGTCTTCACCATGTCTACATGCCTAAATGCACTGAGTTGCCGCCATGTGATTGGCTGCTTAGAAATTAAGTGTTAACGAGCAGTTGGACAGGTGTACCTAATAAAGTGGCCGGTGAGTGTATATTGAAATGTCTACGTTTAAACACAACCATTCAAAATGAAAGAAAACAGACTGTTCTCTGCTTATGTGGGCTAATCCGTATGAAAACTGAATTTCTCTCTGACTCCTCTTTAATCTTTCTGATTTTAGAACATTTTTGTAAAAGTGACTTTTTAATTATTTATTTCAAAAAAATTAAAAATAAGTTGAGTTTCAGCCTCGTTAAATTGCATTTATATATGTTAATCTATTTGGTCAAATTAAGCTATATAAAATAAATAGTTTATCCCTTAAAATGCTATGGATTTTGAAAGATATCAAAAAAAAAAAAAAAAAAAAAAAACGGGCAAAAAAACTTTAAAAGCGATTTTCTTAGGTTTTCAATTGGAAAAAAAAGGGCAGACGACCAGAATTCAAATCTGTATATCGTTACAACCATTCAAGGTATGACCAAGGTATCATTTGAAAGCTTACAGTGTCCTCTTTCCATTAATATCAAAATCTCAATTTTTAAATTTGGGTCACTGTGACTAATTTTGCTGGATCAGGTCGGTCACAAATGTGTTTTTTATTGTAGTATTATTTTATACAGAAATACATTATAATTATATATAATATACAAAATATAACCGTGGGCGCGATTAAACAGTGTTACAATAAAACTCAACATTGTGTTTTTTAAAAATAAATTCAAATAATACAAATCCCGAAATTGCGCTAATTTTAAAATTAAACTAAAACTCATGGCTGCAAAAGCATTCATAACTGTGCGCGCCAACAGCGAGGAACCAGCAGAACAGAGTGAACGTTCATTCTGTTTAGTTACTTAATAGGAATTTATTTAAAATGCTTGCTCTACTCCACAACATTAATGTCTTGTGCGGATATCTGTATTTTGACTTTCGGTTTTAAGTAAGCGATTTAAAAGTTCCCGAGTCCCAGCGGAGTCACACGTTGATTAACCGGTGGGAATATACACAATAGGCCTACCTGATATTGAACACAAGAGGGCAGTATAGCACTACGTATGACTCAGATTATTTTTTCTTCTTCTGAATTTTAAAACCATTCTGGCTGTTTTTGAACGTAAACATAATTCTTAAATGAAAAAAGGGAAAAACTGGTTTAATTATAATATTTGTATAATTTAATTTAGAAACAAATGATGTATAATTACATTTTTAGAAGATATGAGGCTTTTAGTGTTTACTGTTTACTTTTTTGACATTACTTTAATCTTTTGCCAAAGTTGCACATGCCTACTGGCTAATAAATGTGATGTATCTGTCGAGCTATCTGTATCTATCTGTTTCAAGCAATTTCAAGCATGCTAAGAGTCCCAAAAGTATCAAAAAAGAATGTTAAAGTTTGATTTGTTGCCACAGCAACAGTATCAAAGATATCAAGAATCCATTCACAGGTCTACATCTGCTGTATTTTTACATTATACAGATGAAGTTTGAAGCAAATCGGTTAAAAATAAGAGGGTGATATCAAAGCATTTTGAAAGTGACACACTTCCTGCTGCCAGTTGGTGGCGCTATAACTTTGACTCACAATAGTCACATCCATGTAATCAGCCTCTTACAGTGAACACACTGCTGAAGTTTCATCAAGATCAGTTAATGTATGCTGAAGTTATAACACACTTCCTGTTTCACGTTTCTCGCCATAATTTTGTTTCCTCGCCACGGCCAAACCGTTCGAGATATCAAAAATCCCCTCGCAAACTTTCATCCTCAATGCCTTGACTTCATGCTGACCGAGTTTCGTGCCGTGTGTTTGAATTCTCTAGGAGGAGTATTGCACATTCCATTGCGAGTGTTTTACAAACAAACCTCAATAGCCGACTTCCTGTTTGGCTGGGGTAAAAAGTAAGAGCGTGAGGTATAGATGAAACGATGAGATCAACATGTGTACCGAGTTTCATATTATTACATGCAAGCGTGTTTGATTTATGGACCAAGTGTTCGGACCCCGTTCCAGGGGGCGCTGTCTAGCCCCCCTGCCACACCCAGGTACCATCTTCAGCCCGGCTCTGATGGCTGTGGGATCTGACCTGTGTGCAAAGTTTCAAGAGTTTTCAAACCCGTTAAGGGCCCCAAAAGCCGCTAAGAGTCTCAAAATCATAAAAAAAAAGAATTTTAAAGTTTGATGCGTTGCCACGGCAACAGTATCAAAGATATCAAGAATCCATTCACAGGTCTACATCTGCTGTATATTTACATTATACAGATTAAGTTTGAAGCAAATCGGGTAAAAATAAAAGGGTGATTTCAAAGCATTTTGAAAGTGACACACTTCCTGCTGCCAGTTGGTGGCGCTATAACTTTGACTCACAATAGTCACATCCATGTGATCGTCCTCTTACAGCGAACACACTGCTGAAGTTTCATCAAGATCAGTTAATGTATGCTGAAGTTATAACACACTTCCTGTTTCATGTTTCTCGCCATAATTTCGTTTCCTCGCCACGGCCAAACCGTTCGAGATATCAAAAATCCCCTCGCAAACTTTCATCCTCAATGTCTTGACTTCACGCTGACCGAGTTTCGTCGAATTTGGATCAAAGCTCTAGGAGGAGTATTAAAAATTCCATTGCGAGTGTTTTACGAACAACCCTAAATAGCCGACTTCCTGTTGGGCTGGGGTAAAAAGTAAAAGCACGAGGTATAGATGAAACGATGAGATCAAAATGTGTACAGAGTTTCATATTATTACATGCAAGCGTGTTTGATTTATGGACCAAGTGTTCGGACCCCGTTCCAGGGGGCGCTGTCTAGCCCCCCTGCCACGCCCGGGTACCATCTTCAGCCCGGCCCTGATGGCCGCGGGTTCTGACCCGTGTGCAAAGTTTCAAGAGTTTTTGAGCATGTTAAGGGCCCCAAAAGTGCCCGAATAGTCGTATAAATAATAATAATAATAATAATAATAATAATCCTAAGGAAAACAATAGGGCCTTCGCCCTTTCAGGGCTTGGGCCCTAAATATAGCTGCGAGCAGCGATGGCGGGCCCAAGCCGGTGGCACCGCAACCCCGGCTCCTTTAGTTACCTAAAGGCACCGGGGTGGCGGTGCCGAAGGCTTTGGCCCTTTCATGATTAAATGTTAAAACGGCTTGCCATAGTCTGTCATTTTGACTAGTCACAATTATGTTACAGATATCTTAAATGATAATACAAACTATCCAAAATGTAATTACGACTAGACAGAAAGACATTGTTGATATCTACAATGTTAATTTGCGGATAGGCAAACTTAGCTTTTAAATGTTAAAAGGGCTTGCCATACACGGACGTAGGCTCAGAGAGAGTCTCACCATATTCAAACCAAAATATCTGACTTCCTCTTGGTCTGAACTAATGACTATGAATTAGAAAGTTGTCTGGCTTGAGGAGTACAATGTATATAACGATTTTTGTAACTGTAGATAAAAATAACAACCCCACTTTTGTCAAAAGGTGGCGCTATTTAGTCCCTGCACCATGCCCGTTTCTGAAACTTTGCACATGTCTACTGGCTAATAAATGTGATGTGTCTGTTGAGTTTCATGCAATTTCAAGCATGCTAAGAGTCTCAAAAGCATCCTAAAATAATTTCAAAGTTTGAAGCTTTGCCACGGCAACAGTTTAAAAGATATCAAGAATCCATTCATAGGTCTACATCTACCGTATGTTTACATTATACAGATGAAGTTTTTCATCTGTTTTTCATCATTAAACAGATGAAGTTTTTCATCTGTTTACATTATACAGATGAAGTTTTTCATTCATATTATTACATGCAAGCGTGTTTGATTTATGGACCAAGTTTTCGGACCCCGTTCCAGGGGGGCGCTGTCTAGCCCCCCTGCCACGCCTAGGTACCATCTTCAGCCCGGGCCTGATGGCTGTGGGATATGACCTGTGTGCAAAGTTTCAAGAGTTTTCAAACCCGTTAAGGGCCTCAAAAGCCATTAAGAGTCTCAAAATCATCAAAAAAAAGAATTTTAAAGTTTGATGCGTTGCCACGGCAACAGTATCAAAGATATCAAGAATCCATTCACAGGTCTTCATCTGCCATGCATTTACATTATACAGATGAAGTTTGAAGCAAATCGGGTAAAAATAAGAGGTTGATTTCAAAGCATTTTGAAAGTGACACACTTCCTGCTGCCAGTTGGTGGCGCTATAACTTTGACTCGAAATAGTCACATCCATGTGATCGTCCTCTTACAGCGAACACACTGATGAAGTTTCATCAAGATATGTTAATGTATGCTGAAGTTATAACACACTTCCTGTTTCACGTTTCTCGCCATAATTTCGTTTCCTCGCCACGGCCAAACCGTTTGAGATATCAAAAATCCCCTCACAAACTTTCATCCTTAATGTCTTGACTTCTTGCACACCGAGTTTGGTTGTGATTGGTAAACACATGCGTTGTAATTTGATGTATTTCTCCTAGGACAACTATTCAAACAACCCATAATTCTCAACTTCCATTTTAATTGTCGTAAAACTTAGAGCACGAAAGTTGTTTGGCCTGATGTGATCTATAATTGTACCGAGTTTCATATTAATTCACGCAAGTGTGTTTGATTTATGGACAAATGTTCGAATCCCAGTCCAGGGGGCGCTGTCGAGCCGCCCTGCCACGCCCGATGACCAGCTTCAGCCCGGCCCTGATGGCCATGGGTTCTGACCCGTGTGCAAAGTTTCAAGAGTTTTAGAGGATGTTAAGGCCCCCGAAAATGCCAGAGAAGTCGCACACAGCAAATAAAGGGTTAAAATTAACCTGACAGGCGCCCCTCCTCTCACTCACACAGAGAGACACTGAGAGACTGGCAAAATTCTAAGATTTTCTCTACATTCAAACAAAGATATCTGACTTTCTGTGGGTCCTAGCTAATGAGGGTCAATTAGAAAGTTGTCCGGCTCGAGGAGTACAATATACATACCGATTTTTGTAACTCTAGTTAAAACTAACAACCCCACTTTTGTCAAAAGGTGGTGCTACTGAGCCCTCACCACGCCCGTTTCTGAAACTTTGCACATGTCTACTGGCTAATAAATGTGATATGTCTGTCGAGTTTCATGCGATTTGAAGCATGCTAAGGGTCTCAAAAGCATCCTAAAAGAATGGTAAAGTTTGATGCGTTGCCACGGCAACAGTTTAAAAGATATCAAGAATCCATTCACAGGTCTACATCTGCCGTATATTTACATTATACAGATTAAGTTTGAAGCAAATCGGGTAAAAATAAAAGGGTGATTTCAAAGCATTTTGAAAGTGACACACTTCCTGCTGCCAGTTGGTGGCGCTATAACTTTGACTCACAATAGTCACATCCATGTGATCGTCCTCTTACAGCGAACACACTGCTGAAGTTTCATCAAGATCAGTTAATGTATGCTGAAGTTATAACACACTTCCTGTTTCACGTTTCTCGCCATAATTTCATTTCCTCGCCACGGCCAAACCGTTCGAGATATCAAAAATCCCCTCGCAAACTTTCATCCTCAATGCCTTGACTTCATGCTGACCGAGTTTCGTGCCGTGTGTTTGAATTCTCTAGGAGGAGTATTGCACATTCCATTGCGAGCGTTTTACAAACAAACCTCAATAGCCGACTTCCTGTTTGGCTGGGGTAAAAAGTAAGAGCGCGAGGTATAGATGAAACGATGAGATCAACATGTGTACCGAGTTTCATATTATTACATGCAAGCGTGTTTGATTTATGGACCAAGTGTTCGGACCCCGTTCCAGGGGGCGCTGTCTAGCCCCCCTGCCACACCCAGGTACCATCTTCAGCCCGGCTCTGATGGCTGTGGGATCTGACCTGTGTGCAAAGTTTCAAGAGTTTTCAAACCCGTTAAGGGCCCCAAAAGCCGCTAAGAGTCTCAAAATCATAAAAAAAAAGAATTTTAAAGTTTGATGCGTTGCCACGGCAACAGTATCAAAGATATCAAGAATCCATTCACAGGTCTTCATCTGCTATGTATTTACATTATACAGATTAAGTTTGAAGCACATCGGGTAAAAATAAAAGGGTGAGTTCAAAGCATTTTGAAAGTGACACACTTCCTGCTACCAGTTGGTGGCACTATAACTTTGACTCACAATAGTCACATCCATGTGATCGTCCTCTTACAGCGAACACACTGCTGAAGTTTCATCAAGATCAGTTAATGTATGCTGAAGTTATAACACACTTCCTGTTTCACGTTTCTCGCCATAATTTCGTTTCCTCGCCATGGCCAAACCGTTCGAGATATCAAAAATCCCCTCGCAAACTTTCATCCTCAATGCCTTGACTTCATGCTGACCGAGTTTCGTGCCGTGTGTTTGAATTCTCTAGGAGTAGTACTTCAAATTCCATTGCGAGTGTTTTATGAACAACCCTAAATAACCGACTTCCTGTTGGGCTGGGGTAAAAAGTAATAGTATGAGGTATATATGTACGATGAGATCTATATGTGCACCGAGTTTCATATTATTACATGCAAGCGTGTTTGATTTATGGACCAAGTTTTCGGACCCCGTTCCAGGGGGCGCTGTCTAGTCCCCCTGCCACGCCCGGGTACCATCTTCAGCCCGGCCCTGATGGCCGCGGGTTCTGACCCGTGTGCTAAGTTTCAAGAGTTTTTGAGCATGTTAAGGGCCCCAAAAGTGCCCGAATAGTCGTATAAATAATAATAATAATAATAAATATAGCTGCGAGCAGCGATGAAGGGCCCAAGCCGGTGGCACCGCAACCCCGGTTCCTTAGTTACCTAAAAGCACCAGGGTGGCCATGCCACTGGCTTTGGCCCTTCATCGCGGATCACAGCTATATATATATATATATATACTGTATATACATATATATATATATGAAGCCGGTGGCACCGCCACCCTGGTGCCTTTAGGTTTATTGTGCACGACATGCAAAATGTAACCCTGCTTTGACTGATGCAAGCTCTACAGCACAGTTTATAGTAAGAAAGAATATAGTAAGAAAGAAAAGTAAGCTGTTACTCTGAGATGGTTTGGGAAACAAACATTCATCATGTCGCATTGGTTTTAGTTACTTGTCCTCGAACAGAGCCCTAATCTGTTTATATTTCAGTTACACATTCTACATTGATTAAAAAAGAAAAATCAAATGTGTTTTTAATTCATACAGAAATAAAATATTTATAATTCAGCTGAGAATAAAGTTAGTTCAAATTTTAAGAAAAAACAAATATGATCTGAAATATAGCACATTCATTTTTAAATTCATTCAGGTTCAATTACCAAAAATACAATCTTAATTTAATTTAAAGCAAATAATAAATCTAAAATATATGGGTTATATGCATATTTTGTAAAAAAAGAAAAAAAAAAGAAAGAAAGATATATATCCAAAAACACAAGGCCTTAAACTTTAACAAGGGTGCAACTCTTATCACTACAACAAACATAGTCACACACACAAGTCAAGTCACTTACATTTTAGATGCAATATTGACTTTTTAGATGCAATATTGACTTTTTTCTGTTTCAGCAGAGAAAATAGTTAAACAAAGATCACAGCGACCCATCGCGCATCTCAAAGCAATGTGTTTTCTCATTACTGAATGATTCAGCATTTTGAATCCATGACTCGTTCATTAAGACGGTCATCTGGCGACACCTTATGGTGATTTAGGGTTATGTTTAAAAGTATCGTTCTTTACAGCGATTTTTAATTGACTCCTGTTAAACCAATCTCGTAACATTATTGTGTAACCGATTTAATTTGATCAGCCTTACCTAGGGTAACAGCCCTATAGTGTCTTATTATTCTAAATTATTGAATTTATTGATCAAATTTACTAATGAAAAATGAAGCATACATTTATTAAGACTAGGCTGCCCTGCAGATATTAGGCTACAATATGCAGATTTAAATATACCATTTATCAAATAATCTGTTTATTTTTAGGTTACACATTACATTGTTGAAAAAATAAAAATCAAATGTGACCCGCTCTGGCGAAATGAGTCGGAAGTTGCAACCTTCCATTTTAAGATATGGGCCGATTATATGGAAAAACCATGAAATAACAAAAAAAAAAAAAATATATATATATATATATATATATATTTGCTAATTTCAAAGAACAGACATTCAAAAATAATCTCACAGGGTTTCGTAGTCGAGATAATTGAGTAAAGGTATTTAAATAACGATTAAAGTTGTCAAAGCTTTAAATTCGCTGAAATAAACATTGCTCTTCTCAACTCCCCTCGTCACCTCTGAGCATTTCCCGGGTATCCCCTGAAACGTTGAACTCACTGGAGGCTTCTAACCTAAACTGCGTGAGTATATTTATCTGCAAGAAGAATATAGCCTATTAAGGCTGTAACGATCGCGACACTCAGATCCACGAACCTGTGTCGCGGTGTGAGAGGACAGAATAACGACACCGACACGTCCCTTCAACTCCCGAAGTTATCCTTCACGTCCAGACCCAATGCTAGCTACAACATCTTTAAATTACTAGTATTATTTGAAGTTAACATTATAAAATACGTAGACTTACACCACAAAACTTAAATTATTACTAAATTTTTTAAAATTGGGCAATTTCAGCATTATGGAGGAGATCCAATTCCCAGATAATTAAATATTTTAATAAATTGGCCTATGTGAACCACACTGCACAAACCAAAAGTAATACTCACCGGATGAAGAAGGGTTGACTCTCTCCAGAACATAAAATCTTTATTTTATTTTCCGTGTTCGCATTTATGAGGAAAAACAATCCGAACGTGACCGTTCTCTGGAAGCAGCACTAAAACTTTCACATAGCTTAAACATGCAAGCACAAAGCCTTTCTTTAAAGTAAATTTCGTTTTAAAATAATTATCTTAATTTAAATCAATGTTTCATCAACCAATTACTAGGATTTAATAATAAGAAATAAATTGCAGACAATAGGCTAGGCCTAATCACGACGCTGAGACGCGCGGCACGTGAACTGAAGCTTGTCTCATGAACCGAAAGTCAGCGTATAAGGTATCCTCACAGACATATATATTGAAATGTCTACTTTTAAAGACAACCATTCAAAATGAAAGAAAACAGACTGCTCTCTGCTTATGTGGGCTAATCCGTATGAAAACTGAATTTCTCTCTGACTCCTCTTCAATCTTTCTGATTTTAGAACATTTTTGTAAAAGTGACTTTTTAATTATTTATTTCAAAAAAATTAAAAATAAGTTGAGTTTCAGCCTCGTTAAATTGCATTTATATATGTTAATCTATTTGGTCAAATTAAGCTATATAAAATAAATAGTTTATCCCTTAAAATGCTATGGATTTTGAAAGATATCAAAAAAAAAAAAAAAAAAAAAAACGGGCAAAAAAACTTTAAAAGCGATTTTCTTAGGTTTTCAATTGGAAAAAAAGGGCAGACGAACAGAATTCAAATCTGTATATCTTTACAACCATTCAAGGTATGACCAAGGTATCATTTGAAAGCTTACAGTGTCCTCTTTTCATTAATATCAAAATCTCAATTTTTAAATTTGGGTCACTGTGACTAATTTTGCTGGATCAGGTCGGTCACAAATGTGTTTTTTATTGTAGTATTATTTTATACAGAAATACATTATAATTATATATAATATACAAAATATAACCGTGGGCGCGATTAAACAGTGTTACAATAAAACTCAACATTGTGTTTTTTAAAAATAAATTCAAATAATACAAATCCCGAAATTGCGCTAATTTTAAAATTAAACTAAAACTCATGGCTGCACAAGCATTCATAACTGTGCGCCAACAGCGAGGAACCAGCAGAACAGAGTGAACGTTCATTCTGTTTAGTTCAATCCTACTTAATAGGAATTTATTTAAAATGCTTGCTCTACTCCACAACATTAATGTCTTGTGCGGATATCTGTATTTTGACTTTCGGTTTTAAGTAAGCGATTTAAAAGTTCCCGAGTCCCAGCGGAGTCACACGTTGATTAACCGGTGGGAATATACACAATAGGCCTAACTGATATTGAACACAAGAGGGCAGTATAGCACTACGTATGACTCAGATTATTTTTTCTTCTTCTGAATTTTACAACCTGGCTGTTTTTGAACGTAAACATAATTCTTAAATGAAAAAAGGGAAAAACTGCTTTAATTATAATATTTGTATAATTTAATTTAGAAACAAATGATGTATAATTACATTTTTAGAAGATATTAGGCTTTTAGTGTTTACTTTTTTGACATTACTTTAATCTTTTGCCAAAGTTGCACATGCCTACTGGCTAATAAATGTGATGTTTCTGTCGAGCTATCTGTATCTATCTGTTTCAAGCAATTTCAAGCATGCTAAGAGTCTCAAAAGTATCAAAAAAGAATGTTAAAGTTTGATTTGTTGCCACAGCAACAGTATCAAAGATATCAAGAATCCATTCACAGGTCTACATCTGCTGTATTTTTACATTATACAGATGAAGTTTGAAGCAAATCGGTTAAAAATAAGAGGGTGATATCAAAGCATTTTGAAAGTGACACACTTCCTGCTGCCAGTTGGTGGCGCTATAACTTTGACTCACAATAGTCACATCCATGTAATCAGCCTCTTACAGTGAACACACTGCTGAAGTTTCATCAAGATCAGTTAATGTATGCTGAAGTTATAACACACTTCCTGTTTCACGTTTCTCGCCATAATTTTGTTTCCTCGCCACGGCCAAACCGTTCGAGATATCAAAAATCCCCTCGCAAACTTTCATCCTCAATGCCTTGACTTCATGCTGACCGAGTTTCGTGCCGTGTGTTTGAATTCTCTAGGAGGAGTATTGCACATTCCACTGCGAGCGTTTTACAAACAAACCTCAATAGCCGACTTCCTGTTTGGCTGGGGTAAAAAGTAAAAGCGCGAGGTATAGATGAAACGATGAGATCAACATATGTACCGAGTTTCATATTATTACATGCAAGCGTGTTTGATTTATGGACCAAGTGTTCGGACCCCGTTCCAGGGGGCGCTGTCTAGCCCCCCTGCCACACCCAGGTACCATCTTCAGCCCGGCTCTGATGGCTGTGGGATCTGACCTGTGTGCAAAGTTTCAAGAGTTTTCAAACCCGTTAAGGGCCCCAAAAGCCGCTAAGAGTCTCAAAATCATGAAAAAAAAGAATTTTAAAGTTTGATGCGTTGCCACGGCAACAGTATCAAAGATATCAAGAATCCATTCACAGGTCTTCATCTGCTATGTATTTACATTATACAAATTAAGTTTGAAGCACATCGGGTAAAAATAAAAGGGTGAGTTCAAAGCATTTTGAAAGTGACACACTTCCTGCTACCAGTTGGTGGCGCTATAACTTTGACTCACAATAGTCACATCCATGTGATCGTCCTCTTACAGCGAACACACTGCTGAAGTTTCATCAAGATCAGTTAATGTATGCTGAAGTTATAACACACTTCCTGTTTCACGTTTCTCGCCATAATTTCGTTTCCTCGCCACGGCCAAACCGTTCGAGATATCAAAAATCCCCTCGCAAACTTTCATCGTCAATGCCTTGACTTCATGCTGACCGAGTTTCGTGCCGTGTGTTTGAATTCTCTAGGAGTAGTACTTCAAATTCCATTGCGAGTGTTTTATGAACAACCCTAAATAACCGACTTCCTGTTGGGCTGGGGTAAAAAGTAATAGTATGAGGTATATATGAACGATGAGATCAACATGTGTACCGAGTTTCATATTATTACATACAAGCGTGTTTGAGTTATGGACCAAGTTTTCGGACCCCGTTCCAGGGGGCGCTGTCTAGTCCCTCTGCCACGCCCGGGTACCATCTTCAGCCCGGCCCTGATGGCCGCGGGTTCTGACCCGTGTGCTAAGTTTCAAGAGTTTTTGAGCATGTTTAGGGCCCCAAAAGTGCCCGAATAGTCGTATAAATAATAATAATAATAATAATAATAATAATAATAATAATCCTAAGGAAAACAATAGGGCCTTCGCCCTTTCAGGGCTTGGGCCCTAATAATAATAATCCTAAGGAAAACAATAGGGCCTTCGCCCTTTCAGGGCTTGGGCCCTAAATATAGCTGCGAGCAGCGATTGCGGGCCCAAGCCGGTGGCACCGCAACCCCGATGCCTTTAGTTACTCAAAGGCATCGGGATGGTGGTACCGCCGGCTTTGGCCCTTTATCGCTGCTCACAGCTATATTTATATTTAATATAAAGCCGGTGGCACCGCCACCTTGGTGCCTTTAGGGTTATTCTGTACGACGTGTAAAAACGTAACCCCCGCTTTGACTATCAAAAAGAAGTGTATTGTAGAGCTTGCATCAATGCGGACTCGATGCGCTGTGCGCTGTAACTCCATGTGGCTCTAAGCGCATCATTCTCCACTCGGGATGCGCATAAGCGTTTTGTGCCACACTGTACTGAGCCTTTCATATCAAAATGCAGTGACGCAATGACAGATTATTAATTGCCTTTCTTGTTCTGTTCCATCTATTATATGTTGATAATAGATAGGACAGAGAACTAAAAACCTCAAACGAAGCACTAAAAACTTAAGCTGTTTGCTGTGTAGTCTGAGAATGAGCTGTTTGAATTGCACCCTCTTCCTCTTCACTGTCCTCCATAAAAACCAGCTATCCAGGTCCATGTTGTTCTAGAAAGTTTGTATGTTGCTGCCTCAATTAACATCTCTGCTATACATTTAAAACATGGCTATATCTAAAATAATTTATCTTTTTGATTTTTGTTATCTTGTTTTTCATGAATATTTTACAACAATACAAAGAGCAATGTGTATTTTCCATTAATATAGTTTGTAATGGCTTTTTTTGTCATAGATTATAATCATATATTTTTTGGATTTGTTATTTATCTTTATAATGAAGTTGTCTGTATTAAGTAGATTGTGTTTAACACACACAAGATTGTGATTTATTAGTTCAACGCATAGTTATAGAAATTCTACTTTATCTAAAAAAAAACCTTCACTTTATACACACACACACACACACACACACAAATACATGTAAATAAAAATACAAAAAAAAAAACATCAAATGTGTTTTTAGTCAGAGTATTATTTTATACAGAAACAAATATTTGTAATTCAGATAAGAATGAAGTTAGTGTTTTAAAATCTTAAGGAAAACAAATATATTGAAATATAGCACATGAATTTTAAATTCATTCAACTTCAATTACAAATACAATCTTACTTTTATTTAAAGCAATCTATACATTTAAAAGATGGGGGTTATATGCCTATTTTGTCATTTAAAAATATTGTTATGCAAAATTGTTATGCAAAAAGACAAGGACTTAGACACAAGGACTTGTAGGAAAAATCACAGCCAGCCACACACACACACATAAACACAGACAACAGCCCTCCCCTCCCCTCCCCACACACACACACACACCCACACACACACAGAGAGAGAGAGAGAGAGAGAGAGAGAGAGAAAAAATCGCAGGGGAAATAAATCCATTCAAACTACAATATCTGACTTTCTGTTGCTCAGAGCGAATGACTTTAAATTGGAAAGTTGATCGGCTTGACGAGAACAATATACGTGGAAAGTTTTGTAACTGTAGGTAAATTGAGCAAAGTTATAACACACTTTATGTGTCCTTTTTTAGTCATAAAATTCATTTCCTCGCCACGGCCAGACCGTTCGAGATATCAAAAATCCGTCCGGAATTGAGCATCCTCAATGTCTTGACTTCATGCACACCGAGTTTGGTTGTGATTGGTAAACACATGCGTTGTGATTTGATGTATTTCTCCTAGGACAATTATTCAAACAACCCATAATTCATAATTCATAAATAACTTCCATTTGAACTGTCATAAAACTTAGAGCACGAAAGTTGTTTGGCCTGATGTGATCTTTAATTGTACCGAGTTTCATATTAATTCATGCAAGTGTGTTTGATTTATGGACACATTTTCGAATCCCAGTCCAGGGGGCGCTGTCGAGCCGCCCTGCCACGCCCGGTTACCAGCTTCTGCCCGGCCCTGATGGCCATGGGTTCTGACCCGTGTGCAAAGTTTCAAGAGTTTTAGAGGATGTTAAGGCCCCCGAAAATGCCAGAGAAGTCGCACACAGCAAATAAAGGGTTAAAATTAACCTGACAGGCGCCCCTCCTCTCACTCACACAGAGAGACACTGAGAGACTGGCAAAATTCTGAGATTTTCTCTACATTCAAACAAACATATCTGACTTTCTGTGGGTCCTAGCTAATGAGTGTCAATTAGAAAGTTGTCCGGCTCAAGGAGTACAATATACATACCGATTTTTGTAACTGTAGATAAAACTAACAACCCCACTTTTGTCAAAAGGTGGCGCTACTGAGCCCTCACCACGCCCGTTTCTGAAACTTTGCACGTGTCTACTGGCTAATAAATGTGATGTGTCTGTCGAGTTTCATGCAATTTCAAGCATGCTAAGGGTCTCAAAAGCATCCTATAAGAATGGTAAAGTTTGATGCGTTGCCACGGCAACAGTTTAAAAGATATTAAGAATCCATTCACAGGTTTACATCTATCGTATGTTTACATTATTCAGATGAAGTTTGAAGCAAATCGGGTAAAAATAAAAGGGTGATTTCAAAGCATTTTGAAAGTGACACACTTCCTGCTGCCAGTTGGTGGCGCTATAACTTTGACTCACAATAGTCACATCCATGTGATCGTCCTCTTACAGCGAACACACTGCTGAAGTTTCATCAAGATCAGTTAATGTATGCTGAAGTTATAACACACTTCCTGTTTCACGTTTCTCGCCATAGTTTCGTTTCCTCGCCACGGACAAACCGTTCGAGATATCAAAAATCCCCTCGCAAACTTTCATCCTCAATGTCTTGACTTCACGCTGACTGAGTTTCGTCGAACTTGGATCAAAGCTCTAGGAGGAGTATTTAACATTCCATTGCGAGCGTTTTACAAACAAACCTCAATAGCCGACTTCCTGTTGGGCTGGGGTAAAAAGTAAGAGTGTGAGGTATAGATGAAACGATGAGAGCAACATGTGTACCGAGTTTCATATTATTACATACAAGCGTGTTTGAGTTATGGACCAAGTGTTCGGACCCCGTTCCAGGGGGCGCTGACGAGCCGCCCTGCCACGCCCGGGTACCATCTTCAGCCCGGCCCTGATGGCCGCGGGTTCTGACCCGTGTGCAAAGTTTCAAGAGTTTTCGAGCATGTTAAGGGCCCCAAAAGTGCCCGAATAGTCGTTAGAAAAATAAAAGAAAAAAAAAAAATAATCGGAAGGAAAACAATAGGGCCTTCGCCCTTTCAGGGCTTGGGCCCTAATAATAATAATCCTAAGGAAAACAATAGGGCCTTCGCCCTTTCAGGGCTTGGGCCCTAATAATAATCCCAAGGAAAACAATAGGGCCTTCGCCCTTTCAGGGCTTGGGCCCTAATAATAAATAATCCTTAGGAAAACAATAGGGCCTTCGCCCTTTCAGGGCTTGGGCCCTAATAATCCATTTTATTTAAAGCGCCTTATCAGGACACCCAAGGACACTGTACAAAGCAGATAAAAACCATTAAAACAAAAACAATAAAATTGGGGCAAGACAAGACAACATTGGGGTGATATGGGTCAGGTAGAATATGAATGTCTAAACAACAGAGTTTTGAGTTTGGATTTAAAAAGATTAAATGAGTCCATGGTACGAAGATCTGAAGGGAGGGAATTCCAAAGATGGGGAGCAGAGCGACTAAATACCCTGCCCCCCATTGTGACAAGACGAGCAGAGGGAACAGAAAGCTGGAAGGTGTGAGAGGATCGGAGTGAACGAGTAGGGATATTTAAATGAAGAAGATCTGAGATATATGAAGGAGCCATGTTATGAACTGCTTTGTAGGTGATGAGAAGTATTTTAAAAATGATCCTCTGTTTGACAGGAAGCCAGTGAAGCTGTTGCAAGATTTGAGTGATATGATGAGAAATGGGGGTCTGAGTAATCAGGCGTGCAGCAGAGTTCTGTAGGAGCTGCAGCTTCCGGAGCGACTTATTAGGGAGACCAAACAGAAGTGAGCTGCAGTAATCTAACCGAAATGTGATAAGGCTGTGAACCAGGATGGCAGTGGTTTTGGGAGTAAGAGAGGGACGGAGGCGGGCAATATTACGCAGGTGGAAATAGGCTGGGTGATGTTATTAATGTGAGAGTGGAAAGATAAAGTGCTGTCAAGGACGACACCCAGACTATTAACATGAGGGGAGGGAAGGACAGTTGAGTTATCAATGGTAATGGAAACTTTATTAGCTTTGGAGAGGGTATGAGGTGTGAGCCCACCAAGAGGACTTCAGTTTTGGAGCTGTTCAGTTTGAGAAAGTTAGATGAAAACCAAGAGTGAATTTCTTGGAGACAGAGGTTAAGAGAGGTTGGTGGGAGTAAAGAAGATGGTTTAGTAGAAAGGTAGAGCTGGGCAAGGGCGTAGATTACGCGGGGGACGTGTCCCCCCCCACATTTTATAAAATGTAAATTTGTCCCCCGCACTTTTTCATAGGGGAAGTGTTCACGACATGTTGAGGTTTTCGCGAGCCAATGTGTATTTATAGATACAGATTTAAAATTCAAAGAGAAAAGATCGCCTATCTACTGTATCTACACGTGACTTTCACGTTGCCATGGTAATCAGTCACTCGCGCTCGTGCATCACCACGCGCCCGTGCTCGGGGATTCATAAATTTTGGGGCATCTCGCCCGGGGGGCGGGGTTACGTCCTGCGTCACATCTTTCATGCGGGTTCTCGTCGACCAGGGTCAGCGGGGCTCAGCGCGCACCAGCGGGGACCCGTCAAAGATTCTATAGTTTTTCCAACCGTCTCTGGACTCGTCTGTTGAGTGGGAAGTACGTTACCGGCCTGTGTACATCTTTTTGCACGATATGGAGGGTAAGTTTTTAATCATGCTAGATTGTTTTCCTGTTTAGTTAGGATTTCGACTGTTATAGAGTTAGATAGATCAGCTAGATAGAGTAATCTTCTTGACCAACTTCAAATCACGTGGTGCACTTTTTTTTTTTACTCTTCACCCGTAGTCTTACAGAAGCCTCGTTTGGTTTGCACCCCTGGTCTGTGTTAACGAAATATAAATCATTTATAGATCTGCCTTGGATGCCTCCACATTCCGAAGTTGTCAAGAGAGATGGGGGATACATTTCCGTAATTGTAAAGTCGAAGGAGGATCTGACAACTCTGTTGGAGGACTAGGGCTTCTTCACCCATCTCTGGCAATACACACCAGTGTTGCTTTGTAAATAGGTTTCTTTTTCTTTTTTGTTTCTTTCTTTTTGTGTGTGTTTATTTTGTATGATTACTTCACCCATGTAGGCCTATTTGTACTCTGCTGACACACACTCTTAGAAAAAAATGCATCATTTGCTTTCATATATGAAGCATTGGGTTCTTTACTCAACTCCAAAGGAACGTTTATGCTAAAAAAATGTTTATAATGACAAGAAAGAACCCTTTTGGCACAAAGTTTCTTTATAAGCTATTATTCATTCATATGTTATATTATTCTGCAACATTTTGTAGTTGTAATTAAGTTATTGTTTATTAAACTGTTATAGTAACTTAATGTCACATTTTAATCATGCTGTTTTTTGTTGAATAAAAACTGAAATGTCACTCTTTGTGTGATATTGATTAATTACATGTTTTAACCCCCATATCTTGAATTTTGTGATCATACACATGCATTGCATTTTAGGGGTTCCAAATACGTAGCGCTTTAACCTTTTAAGAGTGGTTGTTGGTAATAATAATATAAGGGGGTGGGGTGTTAAGGGAAAACTTTTTTTTTTTATTGAACTTTACAATAAACAATAAAGAAATCCAACAAAGAAAGAACTTATGACAATCTCAAAATGTACAATATAAATATTAATGTATTACAAGCCAAGATTCACTGACAAGTGATGCATATATTTCCTTGTTGAAAACATTGCATTACAAAATTGTGTATAATCATGTGTATTGACATGATTAAAATCTTGCATTAAGGCCTGTTTCTATTTCATAATTCCACCTGTGTAATATCTGTATTGAGTCTAATTAGTCGTTACTGCTTGAATCACCTTAGAAAGAAGACACATGAACTGGTTAGCTGGAGTTTATGGAAGTTTACTTTTCTACAATAGTACAATAAGTAGGCCTAACTTTACCGAGGTAAATGTTTCCCCGCTGTTACCAGACGTAGGTCTCGGAGTGGAGAGAAGAGTGACAAAATCACGGTAAGGCTCTGCAAACAAAGCAAGTTAGGCTATCTGTCTAGCATTGCCATGTCAGTGTATTGACTGATTCATTGTCCCTTCATAGTTTGTAAGAGACATGTCAGGTTGTATTTAATAAACTGAGAGAAGCCTATTCATCTGTTAATATGAAACGCGACTTGGCCATTGTAAATAAGGCTACAGCACTGTCAGCACATCTTGTACAACTTAAACCCATGTAGCTAGGTAACGATAAACAAACTGAAAGACAGCAATTCCAGATTTCGCTTTCGTTCACTAAACAAAGAATATGGAAATTAAACATCAATTTTATATCAAAAACGTGTTGTAAAAAACATAACTTATTATATTTAAGACCTAGGTTCGCGCCTGCCTGTGTACGCTATGGGGCGCGCTCACCCTGGTCGACGAGAACCCGCGTGAAAGATGTGACGCAGGACGTAACCCCGCCCCCCGGGCGAGATGCCCCAAAATTTATGAATCCCCCCGTGCTCGCACCCGCACTGAATCCATCGTCGAAGGTCGAAAGGAATTCAAAACGGCGAAAAACGCTTTACACTTTTTTTCGCAAAAAAAGTCAAGAACTGTAAGTTGTAATGTGGTATCCGAATTTGGTTGCTCATTGTCATTGATGAATAACTTTGCCTAATTTTCTGCCATTATCCAACTTATTTGCTTGAATCATGCAGTGTTGTACTTGTAACATGTGTACATGATGTTTACCATATAATAAGGTAACACTTTGCAATTAGATTAAAAAAAAATGTAGACAAACGTTAAGTTTTCTTTAAAAAGCCTAACCAGAAAGTTTGAAGAAGTTTTAAAAGCATGAAGTTTGAATGTTTTCAATATGAATGACAGTTTTGATTAAGTAAGACAGACAGACAGACAGACAGACAGACAGATAGATAGACAGATAGATAGATAGATAGATAGATAGATAGATAGATAGATAGATAGATAGATAGATAGATAGATAGATAGATAGATAGATAGATAGATAGATAGATAGATAGATAGATAGATAGATAGATAGATAGATAGATAGATAGATAGATAGATAGATAGATAGATAGAACTAATGAAACCTTATTGTAAAGTGTTACCATTCAATATAAATGCAGTATGCAATTGTATGCATTAATGTTCTGATTTAGGTCTTAATTTAAAGGGTTCAATAATATTATTGCACTAATTTAATGTTTGTTTTTTTTTCTTCTTCTGTGTTGTCAAGATTGATCAAGAAACAGGGAGCCTAGGGTTGTCAGGTCAGAAAGAGGATGACACTCAAAAAAAAAAAAAGAAAGTTCACAGGTGAAAAGTAATAGACTGGCTTTTAAAAAAAGCTTGAATCATGCAGTGTTGTACTTGTAACATGTGTACATGATGTATACCATATAATAAGGTAACACTTTACAATTTGATTAAAATGGTTTGTAGACAAACGTTAAGTTTTCTTTAAAAAGCCTTCCAGAAAGTTTGAAGAAGTTTTAAAAGCATGAAGTTTGAATGTTTTCAATATGAAAGACAGTTTTGGTTAAGTAAAACAAACAAACAAACAAACAGACAGACAGACAGACAGACAGACAGACAGACAGACAGACAGACAGACAGACAGACAGACAGACAGACAGACAGATAGATAGATAGATAGATAGATAGATAGATAGATAGATAGATAGATAGATAGATAGATAGATAGATAGATAGATAGCTAATGAAACCTTATTGTAAAGTGTTACCATTCAATATAAATGCAGTATGCAATTGTATGCATTAATGTTCTGATTTAGGTCTTAATTTATAGGGCTCAATAATATTATTGCACTAATTTAATGTTTTTTTTTTCTTCTTCTGTGTTGTCAAGATTGATCAAGAAACAGGGAGCGTAGGGTTGTCAGGCCAGAAAGAGGATGACACTCAAAAAAAAAGAAAGTTCACAGGTGAAAAGTAATAGACTGGCTTTTAAAAAAAGCTTTAATCATGCAGTGTTGTACTTGTAACATGTGTACATGATGTATACCATATAATAAGGTAACACTTTACAATTTGATTAAAAAGGTTTGTAGACAAACGTTAAGTTTTCTTTAAAAAGCCTACCAGAAAGCATGAAGTTTGAATGTTTTCAATATGAATGACAGTTTTGGTTAAGTAAAATAGATAGATAGATAGATAGATAGATAGATAGATAGATAGATAGATGGATAGATGGATAGATGGATAGATGGATAGATGGATAGATAGATAGATAGATAGATAGATAGATAGATAGATAGATAGATAGATAGATAGATAGATAGATAGATAGATAGATAGATAGATAGATAGATAGATAGATAGATAGATAACTAATGAAACCTTATTGTAAAGTGTTACCATTCAATATAAATGCAGTATGCAATTGTAAAAAAAAAGGTATAATGCTTGACATTCTGTCCCCCTCACTTTTGAAATGATTGCTACGCCCCTGGAGCTGGGTGTTGTCTGCGTAGCAATGAAATTTAATTAGGGATGCACCGATACCGATACCGGTATCTGGTATCGGCCTCGATACCACATTTTCTAAAGTACTCGTACTCGTTAAAAGTCCCCCGATACCGGGGACCGATACCATGTTCTGAGAAATGGGTTAATCACAGGCGCCGAGTGCCCACCCCCAGGCTCCGGCTGCAGCTCAGCGCGGGGAGATGGGGAGACAGATGTCAGCCGTGTGGAACAGTGATGCGCGGGTCAATGTATAAACAACCCGCACACTACCAACGTTTTCAACTACCCGCCCGCTACTCGGACCGCAAAAAAAGTAAGAAAATATTGTACCCGACCCTCTTCCTGACCGTATTTTTTAAAAGTAGTACATGCTCATCGTAGCGTCATTGGGCCATAAACGTGTAACAACACAGCATCGCAAGAAGACGTAGCCTACATCATCTTTCATCATTTCGGTAAATGTATCCCACACTTACTCTTTCTATTTGTGTATTTGCGGAGCTTCCACTCCCCAGTCTTCACCTTTTCTCTTGCCGCCTCCATCTCTCTGCAGACTAGTGATCATAGACATGGCCGGTGTTCGTGAACGAATCGATTCTTTTTAATGAACCGGTCGAACCAGTACGCTAAATCGAACTGAATCATTCGCATCAGTTCACGTCTTGCGTCAGTGCTGATCCACAAGTTACTACAGTTACTCACTTTCAGACATGCCTGACAGTCCCTCCGAGTTGAAATAAACCAATATCCCGAATTATATTTTACTCCAGTAACTCTAACAGTTCACTGAACTGAGACATGTTGTTGATACTGCTGATACTGCGCATCCGCGTATAGTAACAAACGCAGAGGTACAGTGGTTCTCGGATCACACCAGTAACTGTTTAGACTGAGCTTGTGTGTCATCTTCGTGCCAGTTATTCAGCCAATAAATAAATTCGGCCTATATATTTCATAGAAAATTCTATCTAGTACTATATAAATACAAAGGTTTAATTGGCATTTTTTTCCAAACGACCTGACCGACCGCGACCCGAATATCATTAAAAATATTTTTGGATGACCCGTAACTGCGGGTAACCGCGGGTGACCGCGGCGCAGGCACCCGCTCATTTTGGATCAACCCGTGCATCACTGGTGTGGAACAATTTCAAAGTGAAAGGCTTTGGATTAGGAGAATAAGTTTACTTGTAGTCGCCAAGTTACTTATAGTCAGTTGAATGTCTGTTGGGGGACCAAATAAATAAAGTGTTATCAGATATTAAGCTGATCGTACTAATACTCTAGTCTACTAATACTCTAATGACAGTTAGTTGACATGTAATTGAAAAGTTACTTATAGTTAGTAAAGACTATCGAAATAAAGTGTTACCCAAGTAATTTAATCAAGGACCTAAAAACCTGTATATAAAAATATTTAAATCATGTTTTTTTTTTGTTTTTTTATTAAGTACTCGGTATCGGTATCGGCGAGTACTGAAATGCAAGTACTCGTACTCGTACTCGTTTTCCAAAAAAGTGGTATCGGTGCATCCCTGATGTGACCAAGAGGGAGGATGTATATGATAAAAAGGAGAGGCCCCAATACAGAGCCTTGGGGCACTCCAGTGGAGACGGGGAAGGTAACGGATTTCTGGGTTTTTAGTTGTACGAACTGTGTGCGATCTGAAATGTACACTCTAAAAAATGCTGGGTTGTTTTAACCCAATTTTGGGTAAAATATGGACATACCCAGCCATTGGGTAAAAAATGTCATTTAAAAATGTAACCCAATGGCTGGGTATGTCCATATTTTACCCAAAATTGGGTTAAAATAACCCAGCATTTTTTAGAGTGTAAGAAGTAAACCAGGCTATGGGAGTGTGAGTGATACCAATAGATGATAATTGACTGAGGAGGATGGGATGAGAAATGGTATCAAAAGCTGCAGTGAGGTCCAAAAGAATGAGAATTGAAAGTAACCCAGAATCAGTTTCAGTGCTGTGAAGGGGACGGAAGCCTGATTGAAACTGCTCGTAGATGCTATTCGACATGAGGTGATTATGAAGTTGAGAAGCGACTGTTTTTTTCCAGAATTTTGGATATGAAGGGTAAGTTAGATATGAGACGGAGATTGCTAAAAATAGTGGGGTCCAGACTAGGGCTGAACGATTTTGGAAAATAATCTAATTGCGATTTTTTTAACCAATATTGCGATTTAATATGCGATTTAAAAAAAAAAGTTATTTACCTTCTGTATTAGTCGACAAAGACAAGCAATAAATCATTGTACAGTAGGGATGGGAATCTTTAGATAGCTCATGATCCGATCTACTTTTTTTTCTTATTAATTAATCTTAATAACTCTTAAAATATGTATTTAATTACATGTGTAAAAACACAAAAAATAAATATAAAAAAAAACATTTAATTAAACCAATTACATCTTAAGAATTTTAAATAGGCTATATAAAATAATATAGCTTCAAAATATAAAAGCTAGTAAATAAAGAGAAACAAAAAAAAACAAAAACATTACAACCAACAAAGAAAGAGTGGTCTCAGTATTTAAAAGTAGGCTGTCTGAATGCTTTTCATTCAAGAGCTGGAGTGATTTCCCCTCAGTTTAGATACGATAAGCTGCATTCACACTAATGCATATATCTCTTTTGAAATTGTAAATGTGGTTTGTCCTGTTGGTTTAAGATATAACTGACCGTGTTTACATTAATTTCGCGTCACAAAAGCATTTTGACATGCAAGTACATTTACCAATGAGTCACTCACAGCCGCATGCACGAGCGCTCTTCACAAAGCACGCGTTAGTATTTTTAAATGAAAGCAGCCTTCTCAGTGATTTTCATGGTTTTAATATATAAGCCAACTGCATTCCAAAAGACATAAATAATGCCTCTGTGAAGCATTTCAATCAATCATTCAATCAAATTTTATTTCTATAGCACCTTACAACCGCCAAAAGGTGCACAAGGCGCTTTCCAATAAAAGCATCAATAGACAACAGAAAAAAGGGGAATAACAAAACAAAACACAACAATAAGCCAGAGTTGAAGATTACATGTTAAAAGCTTGTCTGAACAGATATGTTTTTAACTGTGATTTAAAAGCACCCAACACAGTGATGCTTCTTAGGAATGTTGGTAAAGTGTTCCACAGTTTAGGGCCCTGGACAGCAAATGACCGGCCTCCAAACTTTTTATATTTAAATTTGGGAATGACCAGATAGGTCTGTTCAGATGAGCGCAAAGTTCTGGGTGGTTGATAAACTGTTACTAAATCGGCAAGGTACACCGGGGCCAGACCATTAATAGCCTTGAACACAAACAGTAGGATCTTATACTCCACCCTAAACCGTATCGGGAGCCAGTGGAGCGAGCGGAGGACAGGGGTGATGTGCGAGCGTTTGGAGGTGTTGGTGAGTAGACGTGCTGCCGCATTCTGAACCAGTTGAAGCCGATTAAGAGATGATTGATTAAGTCCAGTGTAGAGGGCATTACAGTAGTCTATCCTCGAGCTAATAAAGGCATGAATGACTTTTTCAAAGTCAGCTCGGGACAAGAATGGTTTGACCTTACTGAGAAGCCTTAGCTGGTAAAAGCTCGCCCTGACGACAGCACTAATCTGTTTGTCATACTGCAAATTTTTGTAAAAAATAACACCCAAGTTACGTACAGAGGGTGCAAACTGAGGTGTTAGAGGAGCAAAACTGAAAGAACTACTGGGTGAATCAGGGCTAAAAAGAATGTACTCCGTCTTTCCTTCATTCAAATGAAGGAAATTGTGGGAAAGCCACTGCTTAATGTCCCTAAGGCAGTCATAGATGGGGTCCAGTGCAGAACGATTGTTCAGAATCACAGGAAGGTAGATCTGGAGGTCATCTGCATAGAAGTGAAAGTGAACATTATGATTGGAGATGAGTTGTCCAAGTAGCAGCATGTAGAGAGAGAACAGAACAGGACCGAGAATGGATCCTTGAGGCACACCGGATGACAGAGGGGCAGATGAGGATGAGAAGTCGTCAAGCATTACTGAAAAAGTTCTGTTAGTGAGATATGAAGAGAACCAATTTAGCACTGCGCCCTGCAAACCAACAAGATGTTGAAGACGGGAGATGAGGATGGAGTGATCCACGGTGTCAAATGCAGCGGTAAGGTCCAGTAGTACCAAAACCACAGAGCTTTTTCTATCCAGAGCTCCAAGAATGTCATCATGGACCCTTAGTAACACAGATTCAGTGCTATGTCTGGACCTGAAACCGGACTGAAATTTATCACTAATGACATGCAGTTGTAGGTGAGACTGAAGCTGGGAGAAAACAAGCTTCTCCATCAACTTAGACAGAAATGACAGATGAGATATTGGTCGACATTTCTTTACAAATGACATTTGTAAAGAAAATTCCAGCGGGAGAGAACGCGCACTGCAAGTGTAACGTTATAACATCAAGCAAAGCGGCAAAACCTGTTCAATGAAGCCCGCGAATGTCCTTGTAATTCGGTTCAATCCCGAACTTTATGAAATAACGTTACTATGTTTTGGAAGGTTCGAGCGGTGTCGTGTGTGTGAGTGAGGAAGAGAGAGAGCGAGAAAATAGAAGCAAGCAGATTCAGAACACGGTTTGTTTCTAAAGCACGCGCAGCGTCATCACGCATCTGTGTTTAAAAACTAAGCTCATAAGCTCCTAAGCTCCTCCGATTCTGAAATTCTCTGAATCGATCCAGGATTGTTGAGGAGAGGAGAGAATAAATAACACAATAAACTGTTTTTTTTCTGAACGCCAGACCGTGTAGCGTGGCAAGTTGATGCTTTATCTTGCAGACTGCTTTTCTCTTGCGTGTCACGTGACCAGTGTAATCGCAGCACTTGCGATTACAAAATCGCGTTTCATCATACCGCGATTTTATCGCAAATGCAATTAATTGCTCAGCCCTAGTCCAGACCTGTTTTTTTTTCAGAATGGGAGTGACCGAGGCAATTTTAAGTGAAGGAGGGACTGAACCGGAGCTTAGGGAAGAGTGAATAATCTCAGTGATGAGAGGAGCAAGTGAAGAGCAGCAGGATTTAACCAGGTTGGAGGGAAGTGGATCGAGCTGACACGTGGAGGGATTTATGAATAATGTCCGCAATGGCTTGAACAGAGGGAAGGTCAAAACTTGAAAAAAGTAGTAATTGGGTATGGATAAGGGGTGTAAAGGTTGTCTACAGAAGCTGCAGCTCCAGAGGAGGTCAGATGTTTATGGATGTCTGTAATTTTGGAAACAGAAAAGGACATAAGATTATTGCAAAAGTCTTGGGATTGCAATATGGTATGGAAGAGAGTCAGGAAGTTTTGTGATGGAAGTGAGAAGGGAGAACAGAGTTTTAGAACTATGATGATTAGAGTGAATTAAGTGAGAGTAATATGCAGATTTAGCTGAAGAAAGGGAGTTCTTATACAAATTGACGTGATCCATATACATGTTTTTATGAATGGTCAGTCCAGTTCTGTTAGCAAGACGCTCCAGCTGACGACCCTGAGATTTCAAAAGGCGTAGGGCGGGAGTGAACCAGGGAGCTGAGCGGGTGAAGGAGACTGATCTGAATATCATAGGAGCATGAGTGTCTAAGAGAGTATGAAGATTTGTATTATAGAAAGAAACTAATTGACTATGTGCACGAGAAAAATGCTAACTTCCGCCTTGAGGGCGGATGTTGGGTACTTCGGTTCCGGTTGCCGTTGTTTACATCCTACATCAGTGGACCGGCTATCTAAAGCTTAGCTATCTAAATTTATTTGTCTAAAACTATGTTCGTTTGTTCATTGTCAAGTCAACCAACACAGTTTTCACTCATATTTGGGTGGAGCAGGCGCTGCTGCATTGTGAAAAGTAAACGATATTTCACATTTTGTCACCGCACCCAAGCAGTCGCTTCACAGAGTGGAGCGTTGTGTATCCATGACAACTAGAAGGAAGTTTTTAGGCTACTAATTATTTATTATATTATACCCTTTAACCAGGAGAAGCCCCTGGGTTTAGAACCTATTTTGAAAGGGAGACCTGTTTAGAAATATGTTGAACAGCCTAATATGTGTTAAACAGCCTAACTTGATAACGAACGAACCAACGTCGGATACCTTTACTCCCTGTATGACATGTATAACGTTAGTGGTTGTCAACACTGATCTATATGACGATAGTGGTTGTCAACAACATAGCCTCTGAACATCATAAACAAAACAATGGCCAACACAAACTGTTCTGGAAAATGCACTTTCTAACGCATGATTTCGCATTTTATAATGTATAGAGAGAACAGTTACCAAATCGCATAGCTTGAGCACGTAGCATGGCAACATTAATGTCCGAGTGATTCCACGTGTACCGCGTATGTACACGCCGTCAAATGTCCGAACGAAACAAAACAAAATGTAGATCTACATCTGGGGAGCGATATTTATTTTTTCCTAGGATGGTAGGAGTGACGGGTAGGTTGGGGTTGAGGTAGGTCATATGCTATATATATATATACACTGTGTGTATATATATATATACAATAATAACGTTAAGTCAACGGTATTCATAAACACGCTGAAAAGAGATTATGCGTGTTGATAGCATGCCAAAAATACGTGATACGTGTCATACATACGCAATTTCATGAGATCAGTCTGAGCATGGATGTTGTTGTGACTTAACGTTCCCTTCAAAATGATGCAAATACTGAGAAATGTAATATTTAAACCCCTTCTCTCTTGCTCTGGGGAGCTGGAGGAAAATCATTAGCCAGTCGATGAACATAATCGACTGTAATATTCGGCAAATGTTCAAGACATCTGGAGAAACATACATCCTCTACGTCGTCCATCAGGCTACCGGAAACTAGACACCCCATATCGGTTTCGCAGCCGGAACTAGCATATGCTAACGTGCACATAGTCCATTCATCAGGTGAACAACAGGCAAGCAGTCTTGGAAAATTATTGATATCAGATGCAAAGGTAACAGTGTTAATGTCCTTAATATTCCTGAAGGAAATGGTGCGAGGGAGGGACAGTTTAGATAGTGGGAGTAAAAGTATAAATATGCCCCCCACTATGAGTTGGAGAATCGGTATATAAATGCAGACCGAGGCTTTCCAGGCAAGATGAAAAGTCTCTGGAAAGCGGAGAACTGATATTATCCATATGAATATTAAAATCACCCAGAATGATTAAGTTATGGGATAGAGTTGAAAGATGAGTGAAAAGTTGATAAAAGTCATTCAGAAAATCTTTGTTATATTTTGGAGGATGGTAAACAGTAACCATGACTGTGGGCGAGGGTCCGGGCAACAGTGAAGCAGAGTACTCAAACAATGAAAATAGAGGAGAATCAGGAATGGCCAAAACTTTCCAGGACTCGCGATGAAACAATGCGAGACCTCCAGACCTGGGCGTGGCGCCCAGAAGCACGGGGCTGACAATTGTAAACAAACCCCGGCGGAGCAGTTGAGGGGAATAAAATCATTAGTCAGCTGCCAGGTTTCAGTCAAACATAAAAAGTCAAGATTAAAGTCCATAATGAAAAATCCTCAGGTATGATACCGGTGAGTAGTGGCGACAGTCACGCCAGCGTTCACTCGAACCGCTCCGACCAATTGTTAATGGTTACCTCCGATTAATGGTTACCTTGTGTTTTCCAATGATGCTCCTTGAGACACATAAACAGTACATGTTTTAAATTCAACTCATATCCTGCTATTAGACCAGGACCTAAAATGGTAGAGTTAGATAAGTGAGATATCCATAGACACTGTCCTGATGTTATGTCTCTAGGAAAAGGGTTGGCTGACACTGGCTCATCATATACTAACTTGGTATTCCTAGTGAGTCCAGCAAAGTCCTGTCAGTGGGAAGGTGGTTTTATCTGCATGACCCTGAAGATAATAAAGTTTCTGGTGGCTTAAAGAGCATATTGCAGGTAAAAAAAAAAATCAAAAATTTATAGATAACCTTGTATGAAAATACCATATGAAAAGTTAATGCAGGATTTAAAATGTTTTAAAACAACATAAGGGCACTAATTTAGAAGATAAAGTGAGCGTTTCTTGGATTGCTAGTAAAAACGGCTTTTTTTTCAACATTGCGTCATTTGACGTCATATCAGGGAGCCTCAGCCTCGGCTCAGTGGAGAGCAGGCTGGTGTTCAGTGAGAGCGCTCGTCGGTCAGTGTGCTTTCGTTAGTTTTTGGATTTTAATTTATCATCGTCATGGTGGAGATTGCAAAAACTCCAGCCTGTCAGGACTTCAAGATCGAGTCCACAAGTTTCCATTATAAAAGTGACGGTGCTATATAGCCTATCTTTCGTTCCTGGTGCGGTTTGACCAGGTGAAGAGACGGGATTTCTCTTCTGCATCGGCTCAGAAAACGCGGTCGTGTGTAGCGTTCACTTCAGATCAAATGATTAGCATCCCGGCGATATGATGGAGTTTAACATGGTATGCCGAAGCAAGAATATTGATCGTCGTATACTACCAATGGCATCAAATAGTGTTATATAGGTATACTTAGTCATGTCATGCCCTAAATAGAACTTGTAATTGAACAACAAAATTGGTTGTTTAAATACTCAAATCTTTAATGTTCTGTTTATGTTATAACCTAGGTGAAAAATATGTATTAAAAATTTACCCGAGTATAGCCTATGCTTTTAATATAGAAATATACTCAAGTAAAGTTTTTATACATTTAATAGTATATAAATCTAGCCTAAACATACTAATGTCTGCTGGCCTGTTATAGGATCATAATAATCTGTACAATATTGTGAGCACAGTGTATATCGTTAGCGAACGTGTATACTATAAGCACGTCTCTCTCACCTAAAAGGCACCTGTCCTGTTCTCCACTGGTTCTCCTCACATCACAGCTCAATTTTTCTCTGACCATTCTGTCTGACATTATCCTGGCCTGTCCCTGATCTCTTTAGCATAGCAGGCTCATAACTTTATGGCTTGATCCGTCATACGAGTATTTCCTCAGCGTCCGAAATGTCATGCGATTCATTGTTTTCCTGTTGTGTGAATCGACGGCTCTCCCGCTCATTGCGTCACGCCCGCCACGCCCATTTTCAGACGCGGAAGTAAAATTCTCTCACAAAAACGACTGCAGAAGCTTCTGTAGCGTGTTTATATGTATATTTTAAAGAAAATCTAGTTCCTACATTGTTTTTCTATGCATTGACTCGTTGGGTCCTCTAACCTACAATATGCCCTTTAAGTTGCGCACTGCAATTAGTTACAAATTTAATGTAGAATAATAATATGAGATTTTTCACCATGTGGACAAAGAGATAGTTCACCAGTAAAAGTCTTTTATTTATTGACCTTCATATTGTTCCAAACATACACATCTGACTTCTGTGGAACGCAATAGATGTTAGGCAGAATGTCAGGCTCAGTGACTAGTCACTTTCATTACTTATTTTTTCCGTCCAATAAAAAAAAATTAGTTTTTTTGTCTAACATCTCCTTTTAAACAAGTCTGGGATGACATAAGGGTTATTACATTAATTAAATTACATTAATGTTCGGGTGACCTATGCCTTTAACTGGCAGGGAGACTGGCAGGGAAAACTAAAACAAAACCTTTCTTTTGATACTACTTTTCATTTAAGCAGTACCCTGTACCTGAGCTGCCTAACCTGTGTGTAAGGATTACGATTTTCCCAGTGCTACATCCCCTTTAGTCACCACGAATGGGCTCCTGTGAGGATTAATTGGTGGATTCTGCCTAGTTCTTTCAAACGAATAAACTGCAGCATTACTCCCCATCAAAATGCCTAACCACCTCTACCACTATGGTTACATACTAGACCTATCTGTATGCTAATTTGTCCATAGAAACTACGGACAACAATAAATGAGGTTGTTGTCAGTAACTCTCTCACAAGCTCACAAGATCAAGCATGTTGTGTATGCACAGGATGACATGATGATTCAAAACATAAAAATTATATAAACCAATCCCAGAATTAAAACTTGAGGAAGTGTCACACAACGAGATGACTGATCTGATATCTTTATTATCAATCAGTAAACTGAATGCATCTTTAAGCCGAAGCTATTTAAAGGGTTAGTTCACCCAAAAATGAAAATTAAGTCATTAATTACTCACCCCCATGCTGTACCAACCCCGTAAGACCTTCGTTCGTCTTCGGAAAAGTATTCAAAAAGTATTCTCGTCGCTTGATAAACATATAGTTGAGCCACGGTAGTCACTTGGGATATTTAAACATTTTCTTCAATGACTTTCTGGGCCGTCAAGAGGCAGTCCCTTAGGAGCCAATGTGGTAGTTATACAGCTCTCAAATTTAATCAAAAATATCTTCATTTGTGTTCCAAAGACGAACGAAGGTCTTACGGGGTTGGTACAGCATGGGGGTGAGTAATTAATGACTTAATTTTCATTTTTGGGTGAACTAACCCTTTAAATATTGAACTTATTACAAACACATTGTTTTGATATGCTAAAATGCTATGTTATTTAAGTTAATAATATAACAATGCAATATAGTTAGTTGTGATCGATAGTTATTCGAAATATGACAGAAAGAGTTTACTTTTACCACAGTTTGCTATCAGAGAATGCTATACCGGAAGTGTGAGTACAACCGAGATTTTAGCGGAAATCCGTTGGCAGTGGGCCGCGCATATTCCTCCAACTATGCATTATACCATGATGTTTAAGAAGTGAGTTAGGCACTCATGAATGGCTGAAACTTCTGATTATTCTCCTAATTGAATAATTGATCTGTCGGGTACTACGGAAATAACTCAGATACAGTATGTTTTGATGCAAAACTCAATGTGAGGTGTTTTTGGTCTGATTTTTTTGCTGTGGAAACCAAAATTAAGAAAGAAAACATACCAGGTTCCGAATAAAATGCTATAAAGTAGGTGTGAAAACACTCTTATGAAGGCACTGATACCTCACCTGTCTTGAAGCGTTACTTACAGCAAAGGACTGTATATGCAAAATACAGTGTACTTCATACTCTTTTCTGTCACAAAGTTGCACAAACAAACAAAGTCACACACCTCTCCCTTCGGTGTAGTCACAGCAGTCCTGCGCGGGTCAATCTCTTCATTGATGCTGGAAAGGAAGTTCTGGGATATTCTCAGAGCATCCTGCAGTAATGGGAAGTCTGGATGATCCTTAGGGGTGTGTTTCAACAAGTCCTTAAATAATAAAACAAAAAGACAACACAAATGAGTTTTGTGTATTCTTAAAAGTGATAATCCTATAAGTTTCCTATAAGTTATAAACCTACACTATACAGTTCAAAAGTTTGGGGGTGGTGAGACTTAAAATATTTTTGAATGACTGCATTTATTTGATCAAAAAGTACAGTAAGAACCGGAATACTGTGAAATATTATTGCAATTTAAAATAACTGTTTTCTATTTTAATTTATTTTAAAATGTAATTTGTCTGTGATGGTAAAGCTGAATTTTTAACAGCTATTACTAAGTCTTCAGTGTCACATGATTCTTTAGAAAACATTATAATTTGCTGATTTGCTGTTCAAGAAATATTTTTTTTATTACTATCAATGATGAAAACAGTTATTCTACTTAATATTTAGATGGAAACCATAATAAAAAAAAATCCAGGATTCTTTAATTAATCAAAATAAAGGCATTTATCTCAAATATAAAATGTTTGTAACATTATACAATAATTAATAAATAATCTTTAGTGTCACTTTTGATCAAATGAATGTGTCCTGATTTTATTTTTATTGTTTAATCTTGCTGACAAAACTTTTGAATGGCCGTGTATATAAGGAAGTCACATTTTGGACTAAGATACTGGTGGAATTTTTATTCGTTATCAAAGGTTGACAATGTATCAAGGTATGAAAAATTACAAGTGCACATTCCTTTAAATTGACTACAGTTAAATCTATACAGAGTTTCATATTATTTATACTATTATTCATATTATTTAACTCATTAACCTGGTTAACCCTCTGGGGTCCAAGGTGTATGGGGTCCTTGAGATGTTCTGACATGCCCTGACATTTGTTCTTTTTTCTTCAGTTGATTATGAACATATTAATGGCACAGGTGAAATTACACTATATTTAGCACAAACAGGTCTACCATAATATGTGAGCAACATGCATGTACATGTTTGTATTTTTGAGAGAATACTGTTTATGCATGGTTATTGAAAAAAACAAAAAATGAAAGTTTCTGAAATAAGGCCACAGAACACATACGAAATATGCGTCCACATTACTTTTGACTAATTTGACATTTTATTGTTTGCCAAGGCAATATGTGAATGGGTGTGAGCAGGCCAGCACTCATTATGTATAATTAGGTGATTCTCACCTGAGAGAGACAAAGACCCGCATAATAATGAGCCTTTCATTCAGGTGAGTCAGACAAGAAAAAATTGAAACATACAACATACATATATCCAAATCCTGGTCAAATAGGTTATATGGGCCATTGTGTAGAATTGGTTCAAAGTTAAAGTTGGAAGCATCTTGAAAATATTTTTTTTTTCCATATAAAGTATTATTTTTTAAAGTAGGCCATGCATTTATATTTTATCATACATATTTCAAAGTTAAGGATTCATTATTTTGATATGTGCATTGCATTAGCTTGCATTGGATAACAGTTGATTAGTTTATTTTTTACAAAACATACTATATATTTAACATATGAAAAGAAACTGTCTAATTAAAGCTTATTTGTTGTTTATTTTATAGTAAAAACTTTATAATCTATTTCATCTGTAACAGTAGGCTATGCATCTGTGTGTTCGTTCGTTCACACACCCGATTCATATTTAAACAGTCTTTTTGGTTTTACAGATCCATCTAGAACAAATCTCAGTAGTCTATATACAGTGGTGTGAATAAGTTTTGGCACCCATGCTAAAGTTTCCTAAAAAGAGGAATGAAAATTAAAGCTGAAAGCAGCGATGGGCGGGCCCTCGCAGCTGTAGCGCGTCGGGGTCTGAGGCGGCCGCATTGCATATTCTGCGGCTCAGCCAGTGCGGCTGTGCATTTGCTACGCTGCTTCGTTAAAGGTCACTTCCTGTTGCCAGCAGGTGGCGCTATGACTGTGGGTGAATGTCGGCATGTAGATTTTTTTCAGAGCGGGACTCTTGTCAAATGTGTAAAATTTCATGCAAATCTTGGCATTTACAGCCAAGTTACTACAACTTCCTGTTTAAAGGGGGGGTTGACTGTTTTTTTTCTTTGCATAATTGTATTTATGGGGTGCAATATAACATGTATTCGTGTTTTTTCTTTTTTTTAAAGTCTTATTTTTCATAAACTTCAGCTTTATTGTCAGCCGCGCTCTCCTCTGTCCCCTGAACGAGCGGTTGACTTCCTGATTCTACGAAACCACTCCCTCAGAAACACGTTGTGAGCTCAGATTGGTTAGTTTGGCCCGGTGTGTTGTGATTGGCTAAACTGTCGCTCACGTTGTCCGGAGGGTTTAACGCCCATTACCTTTACGGGCGGAACGTGAGCTCCGGTCCAGATGTAAATATGTGTCGAACTGCAGTATCAGTTTGAGGCAGAATCAGACCGAGAAACCCGCGATGAAGAGAGTCAAACAGAACCTCTCCACACACGGCTCTTAATAAACGTTTCTGAATGATAATTTGCTACATTTTTTAACTTTATACACTTTTATTTTACACAATAGCATCTGACTGGCAACAATAGCAACTGACTGGCTACTAATGTCATACTCAAACAGCGTTGGCATGTTTACGTTCTTGATCAAATCGAAAATAACGTCATAAAGCATATATACATGAAAAATACGTTTAAAACATTAGTACTTATAGAAAATTAAGATCCATAATGTTTGTACGAGTTTGTCGTGGACACAAAATAGCATAGGCTAACTAGTAGTGGCTATAAAGCCAGCGCTGGCATTTGAAAAAAAATAAAACACAAGGCTAACGTTACGTCTGGAATTACATGCAAATACATTTAAAATGATGAAGTCTTAGCCTATTTACAGATTGTGACCCAACACTGCTGCCTCTTGTTTTAAGGTCGGAACTGCTTCATGTTTTAGTTTCTTGTTGAATCTGGAGTTGAAGTCGTGGAGATTCTGGAAGCTGTCTTCCGTAAAATGCGCAGGACAGAGACATGAGAATCATCGACGCCACGGACACGCCCATGGACGAAAACACGCAGAGAGCACAACTTTACATCGTCAATGCCTTTAAAAGGCACAGAAGAAATTTTAAATCGATCTGACTAAATCCTTAGGAGGAGTTAGTTAAAGTACGTAATGAGTAAATCATCCAAATATGGCGGTAAAATTGGAAATGGCTGACTTCCTGTTGAGTTTAGGGTATCGCTCCAGGAGACTTTTCTGTGCGTCTGGACATGGTAGATGTACCACAGAAATTTCGTACATGTCGCTCAAACATGCGACGGGAGCTGGGTCTTTAAAGGTCACTTCCTCTCGCTACAAGGTGGCGCTATGACTTAGGGTGAATGTCGGCATGTAGATTTGTTCAGGGCGGGATTCTTGTCAAATGTGTAAAATTTCGTGCAGATCTGAGCATTTACAGCCAAGTTACTACAACTTCCTTTTTCATGGCGAATCATCGACGCCACGGTCACACCCATCGACGAAAACGCGCAGATAGCACAACTTTACATCGTTAATGCCTTTAGAAGGTACAGCAGAAATTTGAAGTTGATCCCACTAAATCCCTAGGAGGAGTTCGTTAAAGTACGGAGTGTGTAAATCGTCCCAAATCGGTCGCCAAATTCAAAATGACGGACTTCCTGTCGAGTTTAGGGTATGGGTTCTTGAGGCTTTTTTGTGCGTCTGGTCATGGTATATGTACCACATAAATTTCGTACATCGGTCAAACAAGCGGCGGGGGCAGCAGAAATTTGAAGTCGATCCGACTAAATCCCTAGGAGGAGTTCGTTAAAGTACGGAGTGTGTAAATCGTCCCAAATCGGTCGCCAAATTCAAAATGGCGGACTTCCTGTCGAGTTTAGGGTATGGGTTCTTGAGGCTTTTTTGTGCATCTTGATATGATACACGTCCCCACCAAATTTCGTGCATGTAGGTTGAACATGGACGAGGGGCTAATTTTTTCCAATTTTCTAGGTGGCGCTAGCGTGCCGTTTTGCCACGCCCATCCGTGAAACCCACAAAATACGAAATTTTTCACCAGTCCTGACATGCGTGCCAAATTTGGTGAGTTTTTGAGCATGTTGCGGCCCCGAAAATGGTGCTTACTTTGCAGAAAAAAGAAAAAAGAAAAAAAAAATTAAAGCTGCAAGCAGCGATGGGCGGGCCCTCGCACCTGTAGCGCGTCGGGGTCTGAGGCGGCCGCGTTGCATATTCTGGAACTCAGCCGGTGCGGCTGTGAATTTGCTATGCTTCATTAAAGGTCACTTCCTGTTGCCAGCAGGTGGCGCTATGACTGTTGGTGAATGTCGGCATGTAGATTTGTTCAGGGCGGGACTCTTGTCAAATGTGTTAAATTTCGTTCAGATCTGGGCATTTACATCCAAGTTAATACAACTTTCTGTTTCATAGCGAATCATCAACGCCACGGACACACCCATCGACGAAAATGCGTAAATAGCACAATTTTACATCATCAATGCCTTTAGAAGGCACAGCAGAAATTTGAAGTCGATCCGACTAAATCCCTAGGAGGAGTTAGTTAAAGTATGTAATGAGTAAATCATCCAAAAATGGCGGTACAATTAGAAATGGCCGATTTCCTGTTGAGTTTAGGGCATCGCTCCAAGAGACTTTTCTGTGCGTCTGGATATGTTAGTTGTACCACAAAAATTTCGTACATGTCGGTCAAACATGCGGCGGGGGCTGCTTCGTTAAAGGTCACTTCCTGTTGCCACTAGGTGGCGCTATGATGGTGGGTGAATGTCGGCATGTAGATTTGTTCAGGACGGGACTCTTGTCAAATATGTAAAATTTCGTGCAGATCTGGGCATTTACAGCCAAGTTACAACAACTTCCTGTTTCACGGCGAATCATCGACGCCACGGACACGCCCATCGACGAAAACGCACAGATAGCACAACTTTACATCGTCAATGCCTTTAGAAGGCACAGCAGAAATGTGATGTCGATCCGACTAAAGCCCTAGGAGGAGTTAGTTAAAGTACGTAATGAGTAAATCATCCAAAAATGGCGGTAAAATTAGAAATGGCTAACTTCCTGTTGAGTTTAGGGCATCGCTCCAAGAGACTTTTCTGTGCGTCTGGACATGGTAGATGTACCACAGAAATTTCGTACATGTCGGTCAAACATGCGACGGGGGCTGCTTCGTTAAAAGTCACTTCCTCTTGCCACAAGGTGGCGCTATGAATGTGGGTGAATGTCGGCATGTAGATTTGTTCAGGGTGGGACTCTTGTCAAATGTGTAAAATTTCGTGTAGATCTGGGCATTTCCAGCCAAGTTACTACAACTTCCTGTTTCATTGCGAATTATCGACGCCACGGACACGCCCATCGACGAAAACGCGCAGATAGCACAACTTTACATCGTCAATGCCTTTAGAAGGTACAGCAGAAATTTTAAGTTGATCCGACTAAATCCCTAGGAGGAGTTCGTTAAAGTACGGAGTGTGTAAATCGTCCCAAATCGGTCGCCAAATTCAAAATGGCGGACTTCCTGTCGAGTTTAGGGTATGGGTTCTTGAGGCTTTTTTGTGCGTCTGGTCATGGTAGAAGTACCACAGAAATTTCGTACATGTCGGTCAAACAAGCGGCGGGGGCTGCTTCGTTAAAGGACACTTCCTGTTGCCAGCAGGTGGCGCTATGACTGTGGGTGAATGTCGGCATGTAGATTTGTTCAGGGCGGGACTCTTGTCAAATGTGTAAAATTTCGTGCAGATCTGGGCATTTACAGCCAAGTTACTACAACTTCCTGTTTCATGGCGAATCTTCGACGCCACGGACACGCCCATCGACGAAAACGCGCAGATAGCACAACTTTACATCGTCAATGCCTTTAGAAGGCACAGCAGAAATTTTAAGTCGATCGGACTAAATCCCTAGGAGGAGTTCGTTAAAGTACGGAGTCTGTAAATCGTCCAAAAATGGCCGCCAAATTCAAAATGGCGGACCTCCTGTCGAGTTTAGGGTATGGGTTCTTGAGGCTTTTTTGTGCGTCTTGATATGATACACGTCCCCACCAAATTTCGTGCATGTAGGTTGAACGTGGACGAGGGGCTAATTTTTTCCAATTTTCTAGGTGGCGCTAGCGAGCCATTTTGCCCCGCCCATCCGCGAAACCCACAAAATACGAAATTTTTCACCAGTCCTGACATGCGTGCCAAATTTGGTGAGTTTTTGAGCATGTTGCGGCCCCGAAAATGGCACTTACTTTGCAGAAAAAAAAAAAAAAAATAATAATAATTAAAGCTGCAAGCAGCGATGGGCGGGCCCTCGCACCTGTAGCACGTCGGGGTGTGAGGCGGCCGCGTTTCATTTTCTGCAGCTCAGCCAGTGCGGCTGTGCATTTGCCACACTGCTTCGTTAAAGGCCACTTCCTGTTGCCAGCAGGTGGCGCTATGACTGTGGGTGAATGTCGGCATGTAGATTTGATCAGGGCGGGACTCTTGTCAAATGTGTTAAATTTCGTGCAGATCTGGGCATTTACAGCCAAGTTACTACAACTTCCTGTTTCATGGCGAATCATCGACGCCACGGACACGCCCATCGACGAAAACGCGCAGATAGCACAACTTTTCATCGTCAATGCCTTTAGAAGGTACAGCAGAAATTTGAAGGCGATCCGACTAAAGCCCTAGGAGGAGTTAGTTAAAGTACGTAATGAGTAAATCATCCAAAAATGGCGGTAAAATTAGAAATGGCTGACTTCCTGTTGAGTTTAGGGCATCGCTCCAAGAGACTTTTCTGTGCGTCTGGACATGGTAGATGTACCACAGAAATTTCGTACATGTCGGTCAAACATGCGACGGGGGCTGCTTCGTTAAATGTCACTTCCTCTTGCCACTAGGTGGCGCTATGAATGTGGGTGAATGTCGGCATGTAGATTTGTTCAGGACGGGACTCTTGTCAAATGTGTAAAATTTCGTGTAGATCTGGGCATTTACAGCCAAGTTACTACAACTTCCTGTTTCATGGCGAATCATCGACGCCACGGACACGCCCATCGACGAAAACGCGCAGATAGCACAACTTTACATCGTCAATGCCTTTAGAAGGTACAGCAGAAATTTGAAGTTGATCCGACTAATTCCCTAGGAGGAGTTCGTTAAAGTACGGAGTGTGTAAATCGTCCCAAATCGGTCGCCGAATTCAAAATGGCGGACTTCCTGTCGAGTTTAGGGTATGGGTTCTTGAGGCTTTTTTGTGCGTCTGGTCATGGTAGATGTACCACAGAAATTTCGTACATGTCGGTCAAACAAGCAGCGGGGGCTGCTTCGTTAAAGGTCACTTCCTGTTGCCAGCAGGTGGCGCTATGACTGTGGGTGAATGTCGGCATGTAGATTTGTTCAGGGCGTGACTCTTGTCAAATGTGTAAAATTTCGTGCAGATCTGGGCATTTACAGCCAAGTTAGTACAACTTCCTGTTTCATGGCGAATCTTCGACGCCACGGACACGCCCATCGACGAAAACGCGCAGATAGCACAACTTTACATCGTCAATGCCTTTAGAAGGCACAGCAGAAATTTTAAGTCGATCCGACTAAATCCCTAGGAGGAGTTCGTTAAAGTACGGAGTCTGTAAATCGTCCAAAAATGGCCGCCAAATTCAAAATGGCGGACCTCCTGTCGAGTTTATGGTATGGGTTCTTGAGGCTTTTTTGTGCGTCTTGATATGATACACGTCCCCAACAAATTTCGTGCATGTAGGTTGAACGTGGACGAGGGGCTAATTTTTTCCAATTTTCTAGGTGGCGCTAGCGTGCCATTTTGCCCCGCCCATCTGCGAAACCCACAAAATACGAAATTTTTCACCAGTCCTGACATGCGTGCCAAATTTGGTGAGTTTTTGAGCATGTTGCGGCCCCGAAAATGGCACTTACTTTGCAGAAAAAAGAAAAAAAAAAAAAAAAAAATAACCCTAACAGTTTCAATAGGGTCCTCGCACTGTTAGTGCTCGGGCCCTAATTAAAGCTGCAAGCAGCGATGGGCGGGCCCTCGCACCTGTAGCGCGTTGGGGTGTGAGGCGGCCGCGTTGCATATTCTGCGGCTCAGCCGGTGCAGCTGTGAAATTTTTCGCTGCTTTGTTAAAGGACACTTCCTGTTGCCACTAGGTGGCGCTATGACTGTGGGTGAATGTCGGCATGTAGATTTGTTCAGGGCAGGACTCTTGTCAAATGTGTAAAATTTCGTGCAGATCTGGGCATTTACAGCCAAGTTACTACAACTTCCTGTTTCATGGCGAATCATCGACGCCACGGACACGCCCATCGACGAAAACGCGCAGATAGCACAACTTTACATCGTCAATGCCTTTAGAAGGTACAGCAGAAATTTGAAGTTGATCCTACTAAATCCCTAGGAGGAGTTCGTTAAAGTATGGAGTGTGTAAATCATCCCAAATCGGTCGCCAAATTCAAAATGGCGGACTTCCTGTCAAGTTTAGGGGATGGGTTCTTGAGGCTTTTTTGTACGTCTGGTCATGGTAGATGTACCACAGAAATTTCGTACATGTCGCTCAAACAAGCGGCGGGGGCTGCTTCGTTAAAGGTCACTTCCTGTTGCCAGCAGGTGGTGCATTTACTGTGGGTGAATGTCGGCATGTAGATTTGTTCAGGGCAGGACTCTTGTCAAATGTGTAAAATTTCGTGTAGATCTGGGCATTTACAGCCAAGTTACTACAACTTCCTGTTTCATGGCGAATCATCGACGCCACGGACACGCCCATCGACGAAAACATGCAGATAGCACAACTTTACATCGTCAATGCGTTTAGAAGGTACAGCAGAAATTTTAAGTTGATCCGACTAAATCCCTAGGAGGAGTTCGTTAAAGTATGGAGTGTGTAAATCTTCCCAAATCGGTCGCCAAATTCAAAATGGCGGACTTCCTGTCGAGTTTAGGGTATGGGTTCTTGAGGCTTTTTTGTGCGTCTGGTCATGGTAGATGCACCACAGAAATTTCGTACATGTCGGTCAAACAAGCGGCGGGGGCTGCTTCATTAAAGGTCACTTCCTGTTGCCAGCAGATGGCGCTATGACTGTGGGTGAATATCGGCATGTAGATTTGTTCAGGGCGAGATTCTTGTCAATTGTGTAAAATTTCGTGCAGATCTGAGCATTTACAGCCAAGTTACTACAACTTCCTATTTTATGGCGAATCTTCGACGCCGCGGACACGCCCATCGACGAAAACATGCAGATAGCACAACTTTACATCGTCAATGCGTTTAGAAGGTACAGCAGAAATTTGAAGTCGATCCGACTAAATCCCTAGGAGGAGTTCGTTAAAGTACTGAGTGTGTAAATCTCCAAAAATGGGCGCCAAATTCAAAATGGCCGACTTCCTGTTGAGTTTAGGGTATGGGTTCTTGAGGCTTTTTTGTGCGTCTTGATATGATACACGTCCCCACCAAATTTCGTGTTTGTAGGTTGAACGTGGACGAGGGGCTAATTTTTTCCAATTTTCTAGGTGGCGCTAGGGAGCCATTTTGCCACGCCCATCCGCGAAACCCACAAAATACAAAATTTTTCACCAGTCCTGACATGCGTGCCAAATTTGGTGAGTTTTTGAGCATGTTGAGGCCCCCAAAATGGCGCTTACTTTGCAGAAAAAAGAAAAAAGAATTAAAGCTGCAAGCAGCGATGGGCGGGCCCTCGCACCTGTAGCACGTCGGGGTCTTAGGCGGCCGTGTTGCATTTTCTGCAGCTCAGCCAGTGCGGATGTGCATTTGCTATACTGCTACGTTAAAGGTCACTTCCTGTTGCCAGGAGGTGGCGCTATGACTGTGGGTGAATGTTGGCATGTAGATTTGTTCAGGGCGGGACTCTTGTCAAACGTGTTAAATTTCGTGCAGATCTGGGCATTTACAGCCAAGTTACTACAACTTCCTGTTTCATGGCGAATCATGGACGCCACGGACACACCCATCGACGAAAACGCGCAGATAGCACAACTTTACATCGTCAATGCCTTTAGAAGGTACAGCAGAAATTTGAAGTTGATCCGACTAAATCCCTAGGAGGAGTTTGATAAAGTACGGAGTGTGTAAATCTTCCCAAATCGGTCGCCAAATTCAAAATGGCGGACTTCCTGTCGAGTTTAGGGTATGGGTTCTTGAGGCTTATTTCTGCGTCTGGTCATGGTAGATGCACCATAGAAATTTCGTACATGTCGGTCAAACAAGCTGCGGGGGCTGCTTCATTAAAGGTCACTTCCTGTTGCCAGCAGATGGCGCTATGACTGTGAGTGAATATCGGCATGTAGATTTGTTCAGGGCGGGACTCTTGTCAAATTTCTAAAATTTCGTGCAGATCTGGGCATTTACAGCCAAGTTACTACAACTTCCTGTTTCATGGCGAATCATCGACGCCACGGACACGCCCATCGACGAAAACGCGCAGATAGCACAACTTTACATCGTCAATGCCTTTAGAAGGTACAGCAGAAATTTGAAGTTGATCCGACTAAATCCCTAGGAGGAGTTCGTTAAAGTACGGAGTGTGTAAATCTTCCCAAATCGGTCGCCAAATTCAAAATGGCGGACTTCCTGTCGAGTTTAAGGTATGGGTTTTTGAGGCTTTTTTGTGCGTCTGGTCATGGTAGATGCACCACATAAATTTTGTACATGTTGGTTAAACAAGCGGCGGGGGCTGCTTCATTAAAGGTCACTTCCTGTTGCCAGCAGGTGGCGCTATGACTGTGGGTGAATGTCGGCATGTAGATTTGTTCAGGGCGGGACTCTTGTCAAATGTGTAAAATTCCGTGCAGATCTGAGCATTTACAGCCAAGTTACTGCAACTTCCTGTTTTATGGCGAATCTTCGACGCCACGGACACGCCCATCGACGAAAACGCGCAGATAGCACAACTTTACATCGTCAATGCCTTTAGAAGGCACAGCAGAAATTTGAAGTCGATCTGACTAAATCCCTAGGAGGAGTTCGTTAAAGTACGTAGTGTGTAAATCGTCCAAAATAGGCCGCCAAATTCAAAATGGCGGACTTCCTGTCGAGTTTAGGGTATGGGTTCTTGAGGCTTTTTTGTGCGTCTTGATATGATACACGTCCCCACCAAATTTCGTGCATGTAGGTTGAACGTGGACGAGGGGCTAATTATTTCAAATTTTCTAGGTGGCGCTAGCGAGCCATTTTGCCCCGCCCATCCGCGAAACCCACAAAATACGAAATTTTTCACCAGTCCTGACAAGAGTGCCAAATTTGGTGAGTTTTTGAGCATGTTGTGGCCCCGAAAATGGCGCCTACTTTGCAGAAAAAAGAAAAAAAAAAAAAAAATAACCCTAACAGTTTCAATAGGGTCCTCGCACTGTTAGTGCTCGGGCCCTAATAATAATCCTAACAGTTTCAACATGCCGAATTCACCCACAGTCATAGCGCCACCTGCTGGCAATAGGAAGTGACCTTTAAGAAGCAGCGTAGCAAATTCACAGCCGCACCGGCTGAGCTGCAAAATATGCAATGCGGCCGCCTCACACCCCGACGCGCTACAGGTGCGAGGGCCCGCCCATCGCTGCTTGCCTAATTAAAGCTGCAAGCAGCTATGGGCGGGCCCTCGCACCTGTAGCGCGTCGGGGTGTGAGGCGGCCGCATTGCATATTTTGCAGCTCAGCCGGTGCGGCTGTGAATTTGCTACGCTGCTTCTTAAAGGTCACTTCCTATTGCCAGCAGGTGGCGCTATGACTGTGGGTGAATGTCGGCATGTAGATTTGTTCAGGGCGGGACTCTTGTCAAATGTATAAAATTTTGTGCAGATCTGGGCATTTACAGCCAAGTTACTACAACTTCCTGTTTCATGGCGAATCTTCGACGCCACGGACACGCCCATCGATGAAAATGCGCAGATTGCACAACTTTACATCGTCAATGCCTTTAGAAGGCACAGCAGAAATTTGAAGTCGATCCAACTAAATCCCTAGGTGGAGTTTGTTAAAGTACGTAATGAGTAAATCATCCCAAAATGGCGGTAAAATTAGAAATGGCTGACTTCCTGTTGAGTTTAGGGCATCGCTCCAAGAGACTTTTCTGTGCGTCTGGACATGGTAGATGTACCACAGAAATTTCGTACATGTCGGTCAAAGATGCGGTAGGGGCTGCTTCGTTAAAGGTCACTTCCTGTTGCCACTAGGTGGCGCTATGACTGTGGGTGAATGTCGGCATGTAGATTTGTTCAGGGCGGGACTCTTGTCAAATGTGTAAAATTTGGTGCAGATCTGGGCATTTACAGCCAAGTTACTACAACTTCCTGTTTCATGGCGAATCATCAACGCCACGGACACGCCCATCAACGAAAATGCGCAGATAGCACAACTTCACATCGTCAATGCCTTTAGAAGGCACAGCAGAAATGTGAAGTCGGTCCGATTAAATCCCTAGGAGGAATTTGTTAAAGTACGTAATGAGTAAATCATCCAAAAATTGTGGTATAAATAGAAATGGCTGATTTCCTGTTGAGTTTAGGGCATCGCTCCAAGAGACTTTTCTGTGCGTGTAGACATGTTAGATGTACCACAGAAATTTCGTACATGCCGGTCAAAGGTGCGGCGGGGGCTGCTTCGTTAAAGGTCACTTCCTGTTGCCACTAGGTGGCGCTATGACTGAGGGTGAATGTCGGCATGTAGATTTGTTCAGGCCGAGACTCTTGTCAAATTTGTTAAATTTGGTGCAGATCTGGGCATTTACAGCCAAGTTACTACAACTTCCTGTTTCATGGCGAATCATCGACGCCACGGACACGCCCATCGACGAAAACACGCAGATAGCACAACTTTACATCGTCAATGCCTTTTGAAGGCACAGCAGAAATTTGAAGTGGATCCCACTAAATCCCTAGGAGGAGTTAGTTAAAGTACGTAATGAGTAAATCATCCAAAAATGGCGGTAAAATTAGAAATGGCCGACTTCCTGTCGAGTTTAGGGCATTACTCCAAGAGGCTTTTCTGTGCGTCTGGACATGGTAGATGTACCACAGAAATTTTGTGCATGTCGGTCAAACATGCGGCGGGGGCTGCTTCGTTAAAGTTCACTTCCTGTTGCCAGCAGGTGGCGCTATGACTGTGGTTGCTTCCTGTTGCCAGCAGGTGGCGCTATGACTGTGGTTGAAAGTCGGCATGTAGATTTGTTCAGGGCGGGACTTTTGTCAAATGTGTAAAATTTCGTGCAGATCTGGGCATTTACAGCCAAGTTACTACAACTTCCTGTTTCATGGCGAATCATCGACGCCACGGACACACCCATCGACGAAAACGCGCAGATAGCACAACTTTACATCGTCAATGCCTTTAGAAGGTACAGCAGAAATTTGAAGTCGATCCAACTAAATCCCTAGGAGGAGTTCGTTAAAGTACGGAGTGTGTAAATCGTCCCAATTTGGTCGCCGAATTCAAAATGGCGGACTTCCTGTCGAGTTTAGGGTAAGGGTTCTTGAGGCATTTTTTTGCGTCTTCAAAGGATACACGTCCCCACCAAATTTCGTGCATGTAGGTTGAACGTGGACGAGGGGCTAATTTTTTCCAATTTTCTAGGTGGCGCTAGCGAGCCGTTTTGCCACGCCCATCCGCGAAACCCACAAAATACGAAATTTTTCACCAGTCCTGACATGAGTGCCAAATTTGGTGAGTTTTTGAGCATGTTGTGGCCCCGAAAATGGCACTTACTTTGCAGAAAAAAAAATAAAATAAAAAAAATAAAAATAATCCTAACAGTTTCAATAGGGTCCTCGCACTGTTAGTGCTCGGGCCCTAAAAAATAACCCTAACAGTTTCAATAGGGTCCTCGCACTGTTAGTGCTCGGGCCCTAATTAAAGCTGCAAGCAGCGATGGGCGGGCCCTCGCACCTGTAGCGCGTTGGGGTGTGAGACAGCCGCGTTGCATATTCTACAGCTCAGCCGGTGCGGCTGTGAATTTGGTTCGCTGCTTCGGTAAAGGTCACTTCCTGTTGCCAGCAGGTGGCACTATGACTTAGGGTGAATGTCGGCATGTAGATTTGTTCAGGGCGGGACTCTTGTCAAATGTGTAAAATTTCGTGCAGATCTGAGCATTTACAGCCAAGTTACTACAACTTCCTGTTTCATGGCGAATCATCGACGCCACGGTCACACCCATCGACGAAAACGCGCAGATAGCACAACTTTACATCGTCAATGCCTTTAGAAGGTACAGCAGAAATTTGAAGTTGATCCCACTAAATCCCTAGGAGGAGTTTGTTAAAGTACGGAGTGTGTAAATCGTCCCAAATCGGTCGCCAAATTCAAAATGGCGGACTTCCTGTCGAGTTTAGGGTATGGGTTCTTGAGGCTTTTTTGTGCGTCTGGTCATGGTAGATGTACCACAGAAATTTCGTACATATCGGTCAAACAAGCGGCGGGGGCTGCTTCGTTAAAGTTAACTTCCTGTTGCCAGCAGCTGGCGCTATGACTGTGGGTGAATGTCGGCATGTAGATTTGTTCAGGACGGGACTCTTGTCAAATGTGTAAAATTTCGTGCAGATCTGGGCATTTACAGCCAAGTTACTACAACTTCCTGTTTCATGGCAAATCTTCGACGCCACGGACACGCCCATCGACGAAAACGCGCAGATAGCACAACATTACATCGTCAATGCCTTTAGAAGGCACAGCAGAAATTTGAAGTCGATCCGACTAAATCCCTAGGAGGAGTTCGTTAAAGTACGGAGTGTGTAAATCGTCCAAAAATGGCCGCCAAATTCAAAATGGCGGACTTCCTGTCGAGTTTAGGGTATGGGTTCTTGAGGCTTTTTTGTGCATCTTGATATGATACACGTCCACAGCAAATTTCGTGCATGTAGGTTGAACATGGACGAGGGGCTAATTTTTTCCAATTTTCTAGGTGGCGCTAGCGTGCCGTTTTGCCACGCCCATCCGTGAAACCCACAAAATACGGAATTTTTCACCAGTCCTGACATGCGTGCCAAATTTGGTGAGTTTTTGAGCATGTTGCGGCCCCGAAAATGGCACTTACTTTGCAGAAAAAAGAAAAAAGAAAAAAAAAATTAAAGCTGCAAGCAGCGATGGGCGGGCCCTCGCACCTGTAGCACGTCGGGGTCTGAGGCAGCCGTGTTGCATTTTCTGCAGCTCAGCCAGTGCGGATGTGCATTTGCTACGCTGCTTCGTTAAAGATCACTTCCTGTTGCCAGGAGGTGGCGCTATGACTGTGGGTGAATGTCGGCATGTAGATTTGTTCAGGGCGGGACTCTTGTTAAATGTGTACAATTTCGTGCAGATCAGGGCATTTACAGCCAAGTTACTACAACTTCCTGTTTCATGGCGAATCGTCAACGCCACGGACACTCCCATCGACGAAAATGCGCAGATAGCACAACTTTACATCGTCAATGCCTTTAGAAGGTACAGCAGAAATTTGAAGTTAATCCGAGTAAATCCCTAGGAGGAGTTCGTTAAAGTACAGAGTGTGTAAATCGTCCCAAATCGGTCGGCAAATTCAAAATGGCGGACTTCCTGTCGAGTTTAGGGTATGGGTTCTTGAGGCTTTTCTGTGCGTCTGGTCATGGTAGATGTACCACAGAAATTTCGTACATGTCGGTCAAACAAGCGGCGGGGGCTGCTTCTTTAAAGGTCACTTCCTGTTGCCAGCAGGTGGCGCTATGACTGTGGGTGAATGTCGGCATGTAGATTAGTTCAGGGCGGGACTCTTGTCAAATATGTAAAATTTCGTGCAGATCTCGGCATTTACAGCCAAGTTACTACAACTTCCTGTTTCATGGCGAATCATCGACACCACGGACACGCCCATCGACGAAAACGCCCAGATAGCACAACTTTACATCGTCAATGCCTTTAGAAGGTACAGCAGAAATTTGAAGTTGATCCGACTAAATCCCTAGGAGGAGTTCGTTAAAGTACGGAGTGTGTAAATCGTCCCAATTTGGTTGCCGAATTCAAAATGGCGGACTTCCTGTCGAGTTTAGGGTATGGGTTCTTGAGGCTTTTTTGTGCGTCTTCAAAGGATACACGTCCCCACCAAATTTCGTGCATGTAGGTTGAACGTGGATGAGGGGCTAATTTTTTCCAATTTTCTAGGTGGCGCTAGCGAGCCATTTTGCCACGCCCATCCGCGAAACCCACAAAATCCGAAATTTTTCACCAGTCCTGACATGCGTGCCAAATTTGGTGAGTTTTTGAGCATGTTGTGGCCCCGAAAATGGCGCTTACTTTGCAGAAAAAATAAAAAATAAAAAAATATATAGCTGCGAGCAGCGATGGCGGGCCCAAGCCGGTGGCACCGCAACCCCGGTTCCTTTAGTTACCTAAAGGCACCGGGGTGGCGGTGTCGCAGGCTTTAGCCCTTTCATGATTAAATGAAATGTTAAAACAGCTTGCCATACTCTATCTGTCGTTTCGACTAGTCACAATTACATTACAGATATCTTAAATGATAATACAAACTATTCAAAATGTAATTAAGACTAGTCACTTTTGTCAAAAGGTGGCGTGTTGATATCTACAATGTTAATTCCGGATAGGCAAACTTAGCTTTTAAATGTTAAAAGGGCTTGCCATATAGGGACGTACAGTAGGCTCAGAGAGAGGCTCACCATATTCAAACCAAAATATCTGACTTCCTCTTGATCCAAACTAATGACTATGAATTAGAAAGTTGTCCGGCTTGAGGAGTAAAATGTATATACCGATTTTTGTAACTGTAGATAAAACTAATAACGCCACTTTTGTCAAAAGGTGGCGCTATTTAGTCCCTGCACCATGCCCCTTTCTGAAACTTTGCACATGTCTACTGGCTAATAAATGTGATGTGTCTGTTGATTTTTTTTAATGCAATTTCAAGCATGCTAAGAGTCTCAAAAGCATCCTAAAATTAAAGCTGCAAGCAGCGATGGGCGGGCCCTCGCACCTGTAGCGCGTCGGGGTGTGAGGCGGCCGCGTTGCATATTCTGCGGCTCAGCCGGTGCGGCTGTGAATTTGGTTCGCTGCTTCGTTAAAGGTCACTTTCTGTTGCCAGCAGGTGGCGCTATAGGACCGAGTTTCGTGCCGTGTGTTTGAATTCTCTAGGAGGAGTATTGCAAATTCCATTGTGTGTGTTTTTTGAACAACCCTAAATAACCGACTTCATGTCTAGCTGGGGTAAAAGTAAGAGTGTGAGGTATATATGAAACGATGACATCAACATGTGTACCGAGTTTCATATTATTACATGCAAGCGTGTTTGATTTATGGACCAAGTTTTTGGACCCCCTTCCAGGGGGCGCTGTCTAGCCCCCCTGCCACGCCCAGGTACCATCTTCAGCCCGGGCCTGATGGCTGTGGGATCTGACCTGTATGCAAAGTTTCAAGAGTTTTCAAACCCGTTAAGGGCCCCAAAAGCCGCTAAGAGTCTCTAGGAGGAGTATTGCAAATTCCATTGCGAGTGTTTTATGAACAACCCTAAATAACCGACTTCCTGTTGGGCTGGGGTAAAAAGTAATAGTAATGAGGTATATATGACCGATGAGATCTATATGTGCACCGAGTTTCATATTATTACATGCAAGCATGTTTGATTTATGGACCAAGTTTTCGGACCCCGTTCCAAGGGGCGCTGTCTAGCCCCCCTGCCACGCCCGGGTACCATCTTCAGCCCGGCCCTGATGGCCGCGGTTTCTGACCCGTGTGCAAAGTTTCAAGAGTTTTTGAGCATGTTAATGGCCCCAAAAGTGCCCGAATAGTCGTATAAATAATAATAATAATAATAATAATCCTAAGGAAAACAATAGGGCCTTCGCCCTTTCAGGGCTTGGGCCCTAATTAAAGCTGCAAGCAGCGATGGGCGGGCCCTCGCACCTGTAGCACGTCGGGGTCTGAGGCGGCCGTGTTGCATTTTCTGCAGCTCAGCCAGAGCGGATGTGCATTTGCTACGCTGCTTCGTTAAAGGTCACTTCCTGTTGCCAGGAGGTGGCGCTATGACTTAGGGTGAATGTCGGCATGTAGATTTGTTCAGAGCGGGACTCTTGTCAAATGTGTAAAATTTCGTGTAGATCTGGGCATTTACAGCCAAGTTACTACAACTTCCTCTTTCATGGCGAATCATCGACGCCACGGACACGCCCATCGACGAAAACGTGCAGATGGCACAACTTTACATCGTCAATGCCTTTAGAAGGCACAGCAGAAATTTTAGTTGATCCGACTAAATCCCTAGGAGTTTGTTAAAGTACGTAATGAGTAAATCATCCAAAAATGCCGGTAAAATTAGGAATGGCTGACTTCCTGTTGAGTTTAAGGCATCGCTCCAAGAGACTTTTCTGTGCGTCTGGACATGGTAGATGTACCACAGAACATGCCGGTCAAACATGCGGCGGGGGCTGCTTCGTTAAAGGTCACTTCCTGTTGCCAGCAGGTGGCGCTATGACTGTGGGTGAATGTTGGCATGTAGATTTGTTCAGGGCGGGACTCTTGTCAAATGTGTAAAATTTGGTGCAGATCTGGGCATTTACAGCCAAGTTATTACAACTTCCTGTTTCATTGCGAATCATCGACGCCACGGACATGCCCAGCGATGAAAACGCTCAGAGAGCACAACTTTACATCGTCAGTGCCTTTAGAAGGCACAGCAGAAATATGAAGTTGATCCGACTAAATCCCTAGGAGGAGTTCGTTAAAGTACGGAGTGTGTAAATCGTCCCAAATCGGTCGCCAAATTCAAAATGGCGGACTTCCTGTTGAGTTTAGGGTATGGGTTCTTGAGGCTTTTTTGTCCGTCTGGTCATGTTAGATGTACCACAGAAATTTCGTACATGTCGGTCAAACAAGCGGCGGGGGCTGCTTCGTTAAATGACACTTCCTGTTGCCACTAGGTGGCGCTATGACTGTGGGTGAATGTCGGCATGTAGATTTGTTCAGGGCGGGACTCTTGTCAAATGTGTAAAATTTCGTGTAGATCTGTGCATTTACAGCCAAGTTACTACAACTTCCTGTTTCATGGCGAATCATCGACGCCACGGACACGCCCATCGACGAAAACATCCAGATAGCACAACTTTACATCGTCAATGCCTTTAGAAGGTACAACAGAAATTTGAAGTTGATCCGACTAAATCCCTAGGAGGAGTTCGTTAAAGTATGGAGTGTGTAAATCGTTCCAAATCGGTCGCCAAATTCAAAATGGCGGACTTCCTGTTTTGGTTAGGGTATGGGTTCTTGAGGCTTTTTTGTGCGTCTTGATATGATACACGTCCCCACCACATTTCGTATTTTTAGGTTGAACGTGGACGAGGGGCTAATTTTTTCCAATTTTCTAGGTGGCGCTAGGGAGCCATTTTGCAACGCCCATCCGCGAAACCCACAAAATACGACATTTTTCACCAGTCCTGACATGCGTGCCAAATTTGGTGAGTTTTTGAGCATGTTGAGGCCCCGAAAATGGCGCTTACTTTGCAGAAAAAAGAAAAAAGAAAAAAGAAAAAAAAATTAAAGCTGCAAGCAGCGATGGGCGGGCCCTCGCACCTGTAGCACGTCGGGGTCTGAGGCAGCCGTGTTGCATTTTCTGCAGCTCAGCCAGTGCGGATGTGCATTTGCTACGCTGCTTCGTTAAAGATCACTTCCTGTTGCCAGGAGGTGGCGCTATGACTGTGGGTGAATGTCGGCATGTAGATTTGTTCAGGGCGGGACTCTTGTCAAACGTGTTAAATTTCGTGCGGATCTGGGCATTTACAGCCAAGTTACTACAACTTCCTGTTTCATGGCGAATCATCGATGCCACGGACACACCCATCGACGAAAACGCGCAGATAGCATAACTTTACATCGTCAATGCCTTTAGAAGGTACAGCAGAAATTTGAAGTTGATCCGACTAAATCCCTAGGAGGAGTTCGTTAAAGTACGGAGTGTGTAAATCTTCCCAAATGGGTGGCCAAATTCAAAATGGCGGACTTCCTGTCGAGTTTAGGGTATGGGTTTTTGAGGCTTTTTTGTGCGTCTGGTCATGGTAGATGCACCACAGAAATTTCGTACATGTCGGTCAAACAAGCGGCGGGGGCTGCTTCATTAAAGGTCACTTCCTGTTGCCAGCAGATGGCGCTATGACTGTGGGTGAATATCGGCATGTAGATTTGTTCAGGGCGGGACTCTTGTCAAATGTGTCAAATTTCGTGCAGATCTGAGCATTTACAGCCAAGTTACTACAACTTCCTGTTTCATGGCGAATCATCGACGCCACGGTCACACCCATCGACGAAAACGCGCAGATAGCACAACTTTACATCGTCAATGCCTTTAGAAGGTACAGCAGAAATTTGAAGTTGATCCTACTAAATCCCTAGGAGGAGTTCGTTAAAGTACGGAGTGTGTAAATCGTCCCAAATCGGTCGCCAAATTCAAAATGGCGGACTTCCTGTCGAGTTTAGGGTATGGGTTCTTGAGGCTTTTTTGTGCGTCTGGTCATGGTAGATGTACCACAGAAATTTCGTACATATCGGTCAAACAAGTGGCGGGGGCTGCTTCGTTAAAGTTCACTTCCTGTTGCCAGCAGGTGGCGCTATGACTGTGGGTGAATGTCGGCATGTAGATTTGTTCAGGACGGGACTCTTGTCAAATGTGTAAAATTTCGTGCAGATCTGGGCATTTACAGCCAAGTTACTACAACTTCCTGTTTCATGGCGAATCTTCGACGCCACGGACACGCCCATCGACGAAAATGCGCAGATAGCACAACTTTACATCGTCAATGCCTTTAGAAGGCACAGCAGAAATTTGAAGTTGATCCGACTAAATCCCTAGGAGGAGTTCGTTAAAGTACGGAGTGTGTAAATCGTCCCAAATCAGTCGCCGAATTCAAAATGGCGGACTTCCTGTCGAGTTTAGGGTATGGGTTCTTGAGGCTTTTTTGTGCGTCTGGTCATGGTAGATGTACCACAGAAATTTCGTACATGTCGGTCAAACAAGCGGCGGGGGCTGCTTCGTTAAAGGTCACTTCCTGTTGTCAGCAGGTGGCGCTATGACTGTGGGTGAATGTCGGCATGAAGATTTGTTCAGGGCGTGACTCTTGTCAAATGTGTAAAATTTCGTGCAGATCTGGGCATTTACAGCCAAGTTAGTACAACTTCCTGTTTCATGGCGAATCTTCGACGCCACGGACACGCCCATCGACGAAAACGCGCAGATAGCACAACTTTACATCGTCAATGCCTTTAGAAGGCACAGCAGAAATTTTAAGTCGATCCGACTAAATCCCTAGGAGGAGTTCGTTAAAGTACGGAGTCTGTAAATCGTCCAAAAATGGCCGCCAAATTCAAAATGGCGGACCTCCTGTCGAGTTTAGGGTATGGGTTCTTGAGGCTTTTTTGTGCGTCTTGATATGTTACACGTCCCCACCAAATTTCGTGCATGTAGGTTGAACGTGGACGAGGGGCTAATTTTTTCCAATTTTCTAGGTGGCGCTAGCGTGCCATTTTGCCCCGCCCATCTGCGAAACCCACAAAATACGAAATTTTTCACCAGTCCTGACATGCGTGCCAAATTTGGTGAGTTTTTGAGCATGTTGCGGCCCCGAAAATGGCACTTACTTTGCAGAAAAAAGAAAAAAAGAAAAAAGAAAAAAAATAATCCTAACAGTTTCAATAGGGTCCTCGCACTGTTAGTGCTCGGGCCCTAATTAAAGCTGCAAGCAGCGATGGGCGGGCCCTCGCACCTGTAGCGCGTTGGGGTGTGAGGCGGCCGCGTTGCATATTCTGCGGCTCAGCCGGTGCGGCTGTGAATTTGGTTCGCTGCTTCGTTAAAGGTCACTTCCTGTTGCCAGGTGGCACTATGACTTAGGGTGAATGTGGGCATGTAGATTTGTTCAGGGCGGGACTCTTGACAAATGTGTCAAATTTCGTGCAGATCTGGGCATTTACAGCCAAGTTAATACAACTTCCTGTTTCATGGCGAATCATCGACGCCACGGACACGCCCATTGAGGAAAACAAGCAGATAGCACAACTTTACATCGTCAATGCCTTTCGAAGGCACAGCAGAAATTTGAAGTCGATCAGGCTAAATCCCTAGGAGGAGTTAGTTAAAGTACATAATGAGTAAATCATCCAAAACTGGCGGTAAAATTAGCAATGGCGGACTTCCTGTCGAGTTTAGGGCATCGCTCCAAGAGTCTTTTCTGTGCGTCTGGACATGGTAGATGTACCACAGAAATTTGGTACAATCTACATGGTAGATGTACCACATGGTAGATGTACCACTAATTTTTTGCAATTTTCTAGGTGGCGCTAGGGAGCCATTTTGCCACGCCCATCCGCGAAACCCACAAAATACTAAATTTTTCGCCAGTCCTGACATGCGTGCCAAATTTGGTGAGTTTTTGAGCATGTTGTGGCCCCGAAAATGGCGCTTACTTTAACACAGTCTCATCCCAAATCGTCATATAACTGACGTTTTGGGACGTATTTTGACCATACGTCAATATCCGCCTTTTTAGGGCCCCCTTAAACGTCGGTAGATGGCGATCCCGGGCCGTCATACAACTGACGCTTTACCTTTAACGTCAGTTAGGTGACGGGTTAGGTTTAGGGTTAAGTTTAGGTATGGGGTAGAGTTAGGATCCCATAACCTCATCTACCGACGTTTAAGGGGGCCCTAAAAAGGCGAATATTGACGTATGGTCAAAAGACGTCCCAAAACGTCAGTTATATGACGATTTGGGATGAGACCGGGTTGCTTACTTTGCAGAAAAAAGAAAAAAAAATAATAATAATCCTAACAGTTTCAATAGGGTCCTCGCACTGTTAGTGCTCGGGCCCTAAAAATAACCCTAACAGTTTCAAGAGGGTCCTCGCACTGTTAGTGCTCGGGCCCTAAAAATAACCCTAACAGTTCCAATAGGGTCCTCGCACTGTTAGTGGTCGGGCCCTAATAATCCTAACAGTTTCAATAGGGTCCTCGCACTGTTAGTGCTCGGGCCCTAATAATCCTAACAGTTTCAATAGGGTCCTCGCACTGTTAGTGCTCGGGGCCTAAAAAGAAAAAGAAAAATAACCCTAACAGTTTCAATAGGGTCCTCGCACTGTTAGTGCTCGGGCCCTAATAAAAATAATCCCAACAGTTTCAATAGGGTCCTCGCACTGTTAGTGCTCGGGCCCTAAAAATAACCCTAACAGTTTCAATAGGGTCCTCGCACTGTTAGTGCTCGGGCCCTAAAAATTATCAAAACGCGGGGACACGTATTGGTCCCCAGAGGGTTAAACTATAAGACTCAATAGAGTTTGATACAAATACAAATAGATTTATTGACAATTTATTTATTTATAATTTATAATTAGACAATTTATTGCAAACAATGCAAGCTCTATCATGCTTAAAATAATGGTAGGGCTAAAGTCACAGATTGCATTGGTAGAGGTGACCTTACGATTGTAAACCTAACTGTACAATCAATAGAGGTTTATATTTTTAGAGAGAACAACTCACATGCAGGACAAGAGTGCTGCGAGTGACACGGTCAATAGGCTTGTAGAGGAGAGCTGTAAAGAGAAACATTAAAGAATTAATTAGAGAGTGATCATAAGTTACAGAATCTTATTTTACAAGACAAGATGTTTATAGATTTTAACTAAAAAACACTCATACTTTCAATCATACAAATGCTCAAGATGCCAACACACACCCAGAGAGAGAGAGAGAGAGAGAGAGAGAGAGAGAGAGAGAGAGAGAGAGGGAGAGAGATTTGATTTTTACAAATACTTTATTAAAACAGTTGTAAAAAACAACACTCAAGTAAAATCACATTAAATCAACACACTCTTGAAAATTAGATTATTCTCTACAACAGAGCAGAGCACATCTTTGTGACACCAAATATTGGCAAATTTTCCAAGATAATTCATTAAACTGTAATAGTTCAAATCTATTCTTATACGTGATTTCAATATTTTAATAAATACAAAAACAGCATCATCATCTGTAGATCCTTCAACCTTATTTCGTCTACTCATATACACTGCCATCTTTGCTCTTCCCAAAATAAAATTAAAGAGCTGACACTGCTCCCTCTTTTTTTGGGAATACCTGTAACCTAAAATAAACATCTGCTTGGAAAAAACTACACCAAACGTTTTAAAAAGATCTTCCAAAATAGCAAACAGAGGCACAAGACGACAACAGTCCATAAAACAATGAAAAACAGTCTCATGTAGAGTACAAAAAGGAGAGTCATGGTTCACATCAGGGTTCAACACAGAGATAAAAGAGTTAACAGCCACAGCTGTATGCAAAACTTTCCATTGCAAGTCAGCAACCTTCTTTAACAATGGTGGTTTGTACAGCGATCTCCATTCAGGTCCAACACCATCTAGCAGACCCAAGCGAGCTCTCCATGGTAGTGATGCGCGGGTCGACTCTTAACCCGCGGGCCCCGCGGGTAACCCGCGGGTTGGGTTGGGGCGGGTAAAGAAATTGTCACTTTATTTGCAGGGTGGGTTGGGGCGGGTCATTAATTTTTTAATTTTTTTTTTTATCCATGTATCCCTCTTGGTGCCACGGTCAAGTTTACTCGACAAGATGCGTCATTGAATAAAACGGGCGATTTTATTAAATTGGGTGTCAAATTTCGTTTGACATCCCCTCCACTGCATGGCAGACATGTCATACTTCATCCCCGACTCAAAATACATTATGTTTCTATACAAAATGTTCGAGTTACAGCGCATTGAATCAGTGCAATCAAAAGCGGAGTTAGTGTAAGAGTGAGTCATTTTATCAGAGCCTCTCCGCGATCACGGCGACAGTATTGTGGTGGAGATTGTGTCTATTATCACTGGGTATGTTAGACGAGGTCGACGTATTTTCATAGTACATTTAGGGGGCAACGGGAAGGCAGGTTGGGGAGTCACAATAGTATGCATACTTGGTGCGCACGAGGCAGATCTGGCCGCGATCGCGCTGCTCGTATCATCACTTATGATCTTTGCTTTGCCGTAACGAGTGATCTTTGAACTAAACAGGTCTTGTCTACTTGTGTTTGTGTATCATATGAATAATATCTGCCCTATACATGGAATCAGAGTGCCTACTGTATGTAGTAAATGGAAAATCTCCACAGCAAAGGCCAACCACATTCATACGGTTTGTTCTACCATTTATTAGTAATGATTGTTTATTACTTACTATATTCCTGAGCATTCAGTATTGTGGAGTATAGCATACAGAAGGTGATGGACAGAAATGCTGCATTTTATCATTTAAACGTGACTTTTCATGAAAATTATATAATCCAAGATTGCTGCCACCATATGACGTGATAATATGCAAATTAGATGGGGAAATTGAATCCCTACCTAAATTTTGGGTCATCCTTAATATTTCTCTAATTTAAAGAAAGTATCTATCTTGTTTTACTTTTAAGATATAGTCTTTTGAAATTAAGTTGTCAAAATCGAACGTTTTAGGAAAAACCTCTGGCGCCTATTTCCAGCCTATACATATTTGGGAATACCTATTTTCATATTTAATAAGGTTATTTGATAAGGTTACAATATGATTACCGTAGCAACGTAACTTGCGTGAGGTGAGGTTCCCAAACCTTTGGTGTCACGTGACACGTCAGGAAAGCGACGCGCCAAGCAGCTCCCGCCGCCGCCGCCAGCCGGGACAACAACAACAACAACGGAGAAATATAAGTGAAGATTGAAGACGAGGTGCGAGAGAAATTGAGGTCGGGAATATACATGATCAAAAGAAAAAAAGGTCAGGCTGCTAAATGTTTGGGAGCGGTTCTCATAAGTAGTTGCAGCAGGAGACAGTAGTCTCGGCTACCTGAAGTGCAACACAGGTGTGAAAAATATACAAACAGTAGCGCCACAAAAAGGGCACTTCCAGCATGTCAAGACATATTTGTGGGGGGTCTAAGAAATAAAAAATGGTTTAGCATTAGATGAATACAAATGCTGCTTTGTAAATGTTGAAAATGTTTATTAATATGACCTGATTTATGGTTAATATTCATAATCGTCTGTTGTTGCCAGGTTACAGGGCAATGTCTAGTAGCTAGCTACTATGTCTATTTATGTCTCGCGGGTTGGAAAAAAAGCCGACCCGCGCATCACTACTCCATGGAGTGTCATCTCTATAGTTTAATTTATCTTTGTTCAAAATTTTTACAATCAATCTGTATGACAATTTCTTATCAGCGTTATAAATAGAAACGCAGGGGTTATTGGTTTCTAAAAAAAACCCTGTACAGTCCTTAAAGTCTGGGAGAACATTCACCAAAGGAAAAGGATCATCAACACAATTTTGAACAGAACTGTCACATTACAAATGCAGCAATGTGCGTTCAGCATCTGTTAATTCCTCTTTCCATTTTTTGAGCAAGAACTCAATTATACGAACAGAATGCACTTTTAAATGAGAAGCAAGGGAAATAGCATTGCCCATGTTTGCCCCTGTAAAGTGATTTACGTGTCCCAAAGTCACAACATTTGACGAACAGAACTGTTTGAGTAAACTGGGACCTAGGTGGCAGGTTGCACTCAAACGGGTCCCATACACAACTGGCTCTGGGAGAAGCCAATACAGTGAACTGTGATGTTCTGTCCTCTCAGTTTTAAACAGATTCCAGACTTTCAACAGTCCACAGTAGAAACTTGGCAATCCACTGGTGTTGAGCTGCTTTAAATCCATCAGAAACAAAGTTCTGTTTAGGCCATGTCCACCTAGCTGGTTCAGAATAGTGCATGCCAATGGTCTCCACACCAGGTCTGTGGGACCACAGAAAAACCTCTGCACAAACTGAAAGCGGAAAGTCGCCCCTCTACTATTCAGATGAATTAACCCTTGTCCTCCTTCATCCTTCGGCAAAAATAACACACTTTGAGGTGTCCAATGCAGACGATCCCAAAAGAAATCAAGCAGAAAAGCCTAATCTTTGGCAGCAAATCTGGAGGAGGGTCAACACATGCTAGACGATGCCATAGAGTGGATGAAATCAAGTTGTTAATAACAAGAACTCGACCTCGATATGACATTTTTGGTAAAATGCACTTCCATCTGACAAAACAACATTTAGTCCTTTCAAGAACATTATCCCAGTTTTTAAGGACAAAAGTTTCTTCACCCAAAAAAACACCCAAGTACTTTAACCCCCCCCCCCCCCCCTGTCTTCCAATTTAAACCCACCGGCAATTGAATATTTCTTTCCATCACTCCTATCCAGAGAGCTTCACTTTTGCTCCAGTTTACTCTGGCTGAAGAAATCAAGCCAAATTGAACTAAATCATTTGCCAGCATATCAATATCTTGTTGATTATCCACCATGATGACCAAATCATCTGCATATGCAGATAATTTCAACGGTATATTGCACCCTGGTAAAATAACACCTTGTAAAACAGATCTAAGTCTATGTAATAAGAGTTCAAAAGCCAAAGAGTATAACATGCCAGATAGGGGACAGCCCTGTCTGATTCCCCGTTGGACCTGAAAAGGAGCGCTCAAAACACCATTGATTTTTAACACACTCTGGACATCACCATACAAAGTCTTAATCTTACTGATAAAACCAGAAGTAAAACCAAAAGCACACATTGTTTGCCATAAATATGTGTGTTCAACACGGTTGAAGGCTTTCTCCTGGTCAATTGAAACAATCCCCATTTTGAGACCAAAAAGCTTGGAAATTTCGAATTAAGTCTCGAATGACAACGATGTTATCATAGATCAGCCTACCCAGGATGCAGTAAGTTTGATCAGGCCAAACAACTTGTGCCATCACCTTACTAAGTCTACTTGCCAAGACTTTGGAGAGTAGCTTAAAATCGGTACAAAGAAGGGACACTGGTCTCCAGTTCCAGAGCTGCAGGTCACCTTTCTTTGGCAGCAGGGTAAGAACTGCCCTTCTGCAGCTTAGAGGCAGACGTCCAGTGTTTAAGCTATCCTTCAGTACTGCAAGAAGATCTTCTCCAATTAAAAACCAAAAAAACTTATAAAAATCAACAGGAAGACCATCTATTCCAGGAGTTTAGTTCAGGAGTACAGTTCACCCAGGGAAATATCCGCTTCCACCATTGCATTATTATCTTGATTAACCTGGGGAAGACTAGAATAAAAACTCTGAGCCAACATTTGCTCCTCTTGGTGTTCACATTTATACAAATCAGAGTAAAAACTAACAGCATGCTTATGAATAGCGGCATGATCCGACAGCACAAGCCCAGAGTCAGACCTCAAACGATGTATAAGTCTCTTTTGACCATTTTTTCGCTCGAGGCCAAAAAAAAGTGTGATGGAACATCCATTTCTGCCACATTTTTAAATCGGGACCTAATAAAAGCCCCTTGTGCTGACACCCCAAGCATGTTCGCTAACACAGACTTCTTAACCTCAAGAGCATCAACATAACATGGATCTTAAGTGGCTTCAGCTAAAAGCTGGAGCTCTTCTATTTCTGACTCCAGAGCTTTCACTGAGGACTTTGGTAACATTATGATCGTATTGCTGACACAGCTGTTTAGTTTGAACTTTTCCAAAGTCCCACCATTGTTGCAAATAAATAAACTCATTTTTTTTTTATTTTGAAGGTTTTTCCAAAAAGATACAAAAACTTCTTTAAAATTATTAACTTCTAGTAAAGCTGTATTAAAATACCAATAGGCACTACTAGGCTTTACACACTTCAGAAAAAGACAAACCACAACGAGTGAGTGATTAGCCAACAGGGCTAATAAAGCAGTTTTTTTACAACATTTGAATGATGTTTAAAGCAATAAAAACAATAAAAAATCAAGTCTGGCCATAGACAATTAATTGTCTTAAAAATTAGTCCAGGTGTACTGACTTTGATTCTCATGTAACCCTCTCCACACATCATGTAACTCATGAGTCTCGACCAGTTGGATCTGGCGGGCACGAGAGGCAGGGTGAGGCTCTACATGATTTCTGTCACGTCTACTCTCTGTACAGTTCCAGTCTCCGCCCACAAATAATAACTCTTTATCATTGCAATCTCTAACAACATTGTTTACATTTTCAAAAAAAGTCAATCTCTCTTTACCAAAAGCTGGAGCATATACACTGATGAATACAAGTTGTACATTTTCATATATTACTCTCACTTTTAACAAACGACCTTTAATAATTTCTTCACACTCAACAGCTTGAGGATTAAAACTTTTTGAAAAAAGAACACCCACTCCACAACTATTACTGGTTTTGTGACTTAAAAAAACATCACCCTCCCATTCTGTCTTCCAATCAACTTCGTTATCAAAAGTACTATGTGTCTCTTGTACGAAGATAACGTCCAATTTTTTGAGGGAGCACAATCTGAAAAATGAAGCTCTTTTTCTTTCGTCTCTTGCTCCATTCAAATTCAGACTGCCTATCTTTAACTCACTCATAAAAAAGGAAAAAAGAAAGCCAAAAGAAAATCAAAGAAAAAACACATTTGAAAAGCTAAACATATTCGTCATCTTCTAGCTGTCTTTTAGCTTTCAAAACAAGTTTCTTTAGGCAATAAAATTCTTGATCAGTAAACACTTTCTCTCCAGCACTTTCATTTTGATAATTCTTAACAGAATCAACAAAAAGTTGTAGATCAGGAAATGCACACTCAAGTTTAACATTTCTAGCCCCTTTAGTACTCCTGAGAATTTTTTTAATACTCAACATAGAGTATCCACTTCCTTCCAGGGGCAAGGACTGCGAGGAAACTATAGAGTCAGCATCAGAGCCTACCTCAGCATCACTATAAGAAGCCTGAGAACAACCATGAAGAGGCAATTTCCCCATTTTTCCAGAGATTTGAAACTCATCCCTAGCTTTCCTTTTCTTAACATTATATTCAGATTTGTCATCAACTTGCATCTCACCTTCTTCAGCCAAAGGAAAAACTACTTCTTTCTGAGTGCTATTACTGGCCACCTCTTCCACAACATACTGCTGATTACTCTCAACTGGAGAGGGAACCTGAAACAACTCATCCTTTTTTCTGTGTTGGCCCTTTATTTTGTTCAAGCTTCTGTACTTTGTGTGACTTGTTCAATTTTATTCCTTCAGATTCAATCCTTTTTTGTCCCTGAGAACGTTTTAATTCAGTCTGTTTTTTCCCCTGAGTTTCATCTGATTGACTCTGTTTTTGTTCCTGAATTTCATTTGCTTCACTCAGTTTTTGTCCCTGATTTTCATTTAATTTACATTGAGATTAATTTCCTCCATTCGGTTTTTGTCCTTGTAACTTGTTTGTTTTACCAAATTTTGTCCCTGAAATTCATTTAATTAATTTTGTTTTTGTCTCTGAAATGTACTTGACTCACCCTGTTCTATGATCTTATTATTTATTTCAGCAGGGGATTTTTCTGGACACGATCGTATGAGGTGACCCTCCATTCCACATCCAAAACATTTCATTTTCTCTGACGTCACATAAACATTGTAGTCATAATCATCTTAAACACTAGATTTAATTCTTCATTGTTGTTTTTTAGAATCATAAAAACCTGCCTTCTAAAAGAAACAACATGTCTCAAATGCGGAGATTTACAGCCAAGTCCAATTGTTTTGATGGGTGACATCAGCTGCCCATGTCTCGACAGTTCCCTCTCTAACATTTCGTTACTAATGAACGGAGGGACTTGCGACAAAATGATCTTTTTTGCTGGATTAATGAGCGGCACCGCTTGAACCAAGCTATCTTTGTTCAACAATTGTTGCTACTTTGTCAAAACTATCAACAAAAATCACAACTCCGTTGTTCATCCTAGACACGGATTTAATGTCAAAAGGTGGCGCTATTTAGTCCTTGCACCATGCCCGTTTCTGAAACTTTGCACATGTCTACTGGCTAATAAATGTGATTTGTCTGTTGAGTTTCATGCAATTTCAAGCATGCTAAGAGTCTCAAAAGCATCCTAAAATAATTTCAAAGTTTGAAGCGTTGCCACGGCAACAGTTTCAAAGATATCAAGAATCCATTCACAGGTCTTCATCTGCCGTGTATTTACATTATACAGATGAAGGTTGAAGCAAATCGGGTAAAAATAAGAAGGTGATTTCAAAGCATTTTGAAAGTGACACACTTCCTGCTCTCAGTTGGTGGCGCTATAACTTTGACTCACAATAGTCACATCCATGTGATCGTCCTCTTACAGCGAACAAACTGCTGAAGTTTCATCAAGATCAGTTAATGTATGCTGAAGTTATAACACACTTCCTGTTTCACGTTTCTCGCCATAATTCCAATTCCACGCCACGGCCAAACTGTTCGAGGTATCAAAAACCCCCTGGCAATTTTTTATTCTCAATGTCTTGACTTCGAGCTGATCGAGTTTTGTGGCATTTCTTTGAATTCTCTAGAGAAGTACTTTAAATTATTCCATTGCATGTTTTTTTACAAACAACCCTAAATAGCCAACTTCCTGTTGGGCTGGGGTAAAAAGTAAGAGTGTGAAGTATACATGAACCGATGAGATCCATATGTTTACCGATTTTCATATTATTACATGCAAGTGTGTTTGATTTATGGACCAAATTTTCAGACTAAGTTTATTGACCAAGTTAATCTGATTAATAAACTAATTATATAAAACTATTGTCAATGCACTACAATTAAACTAGTTATATGCCTTTACTTATAAAAAATAAAAATAAAAACTTATTTAAAAAATACCAGGCTTAAGAAATGTATTTTCTTTATGCAGGTCATACACACAGCAGTGAAATGGTTAAGTCCCCTCCCCCTGCACACACACACACACACACACACACACACAGAGAGACAGGCACACACACACACAGACAGCCAAAGACACAGAGACACAGAGACATGTAGGCTCAGAGTGAGCATGACCATATTCAAACAAAAATATCTGACTTTTTCCTTGGGTCCTAGCTAATGAGTTTTAATTAGAAAGTTGTCCGGCTCGAGGAGTACAATATACATACCAATTTTTGTAACTCTAGTTAAAACTAACAACCCCACTTTTGTCAAAAGGTGGCGCTACTGAGCCCTCACCACGCCCGTTTCTGAAACTTTGCACATGTCTACTGGCTAATAAATATGATGTGTCTGTCGAGTTTCATGCAATTTGAAGCATGCTAAGGGTGTCAAAAGCATCCTAAAAGAATGGTAAAGTTTGATGCGTTGCCACGGCAACAGTTTCAAAGATATCAAGAATCCATTCACAGATCTTCATCTGCCGTGTATTTACATTTTACAGATGAAGTTTGAAGCATATCGGGTAAAAATAAGAGGGTGATTTCAAAGCATTTTGAAAGTGACACACTTCCTGCTCTCAGTTGGTGGCGCTATAACTTTGACTCACAATAGTAACATCCATATGATCGTCCTCTTACAGCGAACAAAGTGCTGAAGTTTCATCAAGATCAGTTAATGTATGCTGAATAGGGCTGGGCGATATGGCCAAAAAAAATTATCACGATATTTTTTTTTATATCAGTCGATATCGATAATTATCACGATATATGTCAAATCTTTATTTCTTTCAAGTTTAAAGGCAGATTTTTGCTCCTAAGTAAAAGTTGTATTAACCAGAGCGTAAATTGTGGTTTTAAACTACTCTTTATTGTCAGAACATATCATGACAAACACTTGCCAAACAAGTGAACATTTCACAAATATGAGGTAGAACATTCAGACATTTTTCCATAAAATAAATATCTCAATAGAAAAATATTTCTTCAGCAGTTTGCAGTGCAGGCTGCAATATTAAAATTACATGTTTTATCTCAAAATGCATATTTGACAGTGAGTTGACAGTAAATCTGCATTCTAACTCAAGCTAATACTTGTCACAGTCTGCGTCTGCACCATCCTGTCTGCGTCTCCTGCACTACACTTCCCATGATCCTCTCGTCTGCACACCTGAACTCACTCCCTCATCAGCCTCCCGTTCAGCGTCCTGTTTTTTTTTAATCAGTTTCACCTGTTTGCACCTCATTATGTCTGATTCATCTGTGTATTTAGTTCCCTCAGTTTTACTCTGTCTTTGTCGGTCGTTGTCTATTGATGTTTGGTGTTAGCCCGTGTGGCGCCTTTGTTCCTGTCTGCCTGCCTGCCTGCCTGTCTGTTTATATATATATATATATATATATATATATATATATATATATATATTAAAAACCCTTGTTTTTCCCGATACTCCGGTCTCCTCGTTCCTCTGCCAGAGCCACACCGTGACAGTACGACCGACCCCAAAAGAAAAGGAGATGGACCTCGTTGCTGCAGTCAATCTGCTCTGCTTAGAGCAGGGGAACCGCTCACTCGAGGACCACTTGGCGGATTTCCTCTCCCTCGTCCCAGCCACATCTTTCCCGGACGACAGCCTCTGCAGCTTCCTATATGCTGGCCTCAACACCGCCACCAGAGAGCTGTTGTCCGGGGAGGGTCCTCTGTGGAACTTCACTGCCTATGTGGAGTGGGTGCTGGTGTCATGTGGATCCTCTTTCACCGTTGACGACGGCACCAGCCCCACTCCAACGCCCGAGATCTCCTCATCGCTGGTTCCGCCCAGCCCCATCCAGCCAGAGACCGTCCAGACCGCCCAGCCAGCGCCAGAGACCGTCCAGCCAGCGCCAGAGACCGTCCAGCCAGCGCCCGAGACCGTCCAGCCAGAGCCCGAGACCGTCCAGCCAGAGCCCGAGACCGTCCAGCCAGAGCCCGAGACCGTCCAGCCAGAGCCCGAGACCAGGATCCCACCCAGCCTCCCTCTCCCACCTCCTCCCGTCACGCAGCCGTCAGCCCTTCCGTCTGCCAGCTCCCCTGACCCAGCCTGGTCGTGGGATCCCCGGTTTTCGCCTCCCGCCTCCTCCTCCTGGACACTTCCTCGGCCCCTTGTCCCATCTGCTCCCCCGTGGCTCTTACCTCCCTCAGCTCCTCCATGGCCCCTCAGTCCACCACCTCGGCCAGGCTCCTTCGACCCTCCGGATTCCCTTCGCTCCCTCGTCATCCTCCCTTCACCTTTGGACTTCCTTCCCTTGGCTCCGCCCCGTCATGTCACCCCCCCCGGTTCTGTCGAACTCCTCACTCCCTCCAGTCACCCGTCAGTCCTCACTCCCTCTGGCCTCACCGTGTCCCTCTGTGCCCCTGTCATCACTTTGGTCACCTGAGCCTGCGGGGTCACCATGTTCCCTCAGTCCCTCATCAGCACCACACGTCGTCAGTCCCTCAGCTTCACCTTGGTCTCCTCTCCCATCTGCTCCGCCCCTGTCAGTCGGCCCCCTGGTGTCGTCAGCCCCTTTTCCATCGGCTCCACCAGGGGTCCTCCCTCCATCGGCTCCGCCCTGGTCTCGCCCTCAGCCTGCTCCGCCCTGGTCTCGCCCTCAGCCTGCTCCGCCCTGGTCTCGCCCTCAGCCTGCTCTGCCCTGGCCACGCCCTCAGCCTGCTCCGCCCTGGCCACGCCTTCAGCCTGCTCCGCCCTGGCCACGCCCTCAGCCTGCTCCGCCCTGGCCACGCCCTCAGCCTGCTCCGCCCTGGCCACGCCCTCAGCCTGCTCCACCCTGGTGTCGCCCTCAGCCTGCTCCGCCCTGGTGTCGCCCTCAGCCTGCTACGCCCTGGTCTCGCCCTCAGCCTGCTCCGCCCTGGCCACGCCCTCAGCCTGCTCCGCCCTGGTGTCGCCCCTTAGCCTGCTACGCCCTGGTCTCGCCCTCAGCCTGCTCCACCCTGGCCACGCCCTGCCCAGCCTTCAGATCGTCCCCCCTCCTTCCCCTGTTCTGCGGCGTGAGGTCACGCCTCCCGGGAGGGGGGAGTTCTGTCACAGTCTGCGTCTGCACCATCCTGTCTGCGTCTCCTGCACTACACTTCCCATGATCCTCTCGTCTGCACACCTGAACTCACTCCCTCATCAGCCTCCCGTTCAGCGTCCTGTTTCATCTGTTTCACCTGTTTGCACCTCATTATGTCTGATTCATCTGTGTATTTAGTTCCCTCAGTTTTACTCTGTCTTTGTCGGTCGTTGTCTATTGATGTTTGGTGTTAGCCCGTGTGGCGCCTTTGTTCCTGTCTGCCTGCCTGTCTGTTTATGTATATATATATATATTAAAAACCCTTGTTTTTCCCGATACTCCGGTCTCCTCGTTCCTCTGCCAGAGCCTTTCGGGTCTTTCTAGCCTTTACAGAAGGTTTTCTATCCAGCCTGGAACTTGTGCTTCCTTTCAGAGGTTTTCAGCAATACATCCAAACGCTTTATGTCAAACTTTGATACTCTTGAAGTCCATAATTCATAAATATTCCGTCATTTTTGCCACTAGCTCGATGCTAGCGGACATTCTGGATATCACGTGATGTTTTTTGACCAATTACAGGCTGATCTGTAGTAAACATTGGTGTGCGTCATTACGCATGAACCAAGCGCTGATATAGTGTAGAGAGATAGAGAGACTCACGGAGATGCGCGATTCACAGAGAAACACAGCGAAATGGACGTAAATAAAGCGCTGGTCTATTTTGTTGCATTGCAGGATGATGGATTTTCAGGAGAACAGAGCTTTTTGACAGATGAGGAACTAGATTACCAGGATAGACCCAGCTGAAGTGCCATTTATTTATTTACTGTAAAAAAATATTATAGTAGTATAAATGTATTATAAAAGAATAAAAATAACATAATAAATAAAAGAATAAATAAAATAGAAATGCAAAACCTGTGATGTGGCCCTGTGTGTGATTGCTGATAGGAACTGTTTTGAGGCTTGGCACCAGTGAATTTCATGAGGCCCCAAACGCCTGGACTTCTTTTGGAAAAATGTCAATAGTTTTTGTTCTGTACAAGTTATAATGTTTATTCCTGTGCTCCAGGACTCCAAAGACATGAACAAACTATTTTCCAGAGGAAAATTGCTTAGCTTTTATTTATTTGTGTGTGATTTCAATAAATAATTGAGTGATTTCATTTCCGATTTAATTTTTCATTTGTCTTTATGGTCCCATAACTTATTTTACATTCAGGTGACATCAATGTAACACAAATATGCTGAAAGTTCAATTTGTCCTGAAAAAAAAGAGGTGTGTCAATTGTCTGTGCACCAAAGGGTTGATATTTTACAAGCTTTTTTAGTAAATGACACCAGACGGAAAATTTATTGTAAAAATACCCTTAGGTCTCAGAGGGTTAACACAAATCTGTTTTTTTTATTTTTTTTATGTAATGACCACATTTTTATTCGGTAAAATGTAATATTCTGACTGAGTTGTATTAAAATTAACCATTGGTCATCCAGTCTCATGCATTTAGATGATGATAACCACAGATAAAACCAGGCATAGCCTATAACTTAGCACCTCACTATCATAGCAAAATGTAACTTTATGGTTTCTGTGGTATTTGTATGAAAACAGTGGCCTAACAGTTAAATACATTATTAAATGCTGTACTTATATTCCATAAGACATTTAATGAATTGTCTACATTAATAATATTATACAATTAAATATGTATATCCCACATTTCATGGTGCAGTTAATATTACTTGGCTAACCTTGCAGTAAATCCATGGTAAGCTAAATGGATTCAGTATCAATTCAGATTCTGACTGGATCGTTGCACGCAGTGTTTCTCCCTTTTTTGTCAGCGGTGTTTTATCTGCCCTAAACTGGTTTAAACTTGACATCTGTGTTCTTCGCTGAACTCAAGCGCTTCTCGCTGGATGTCTTGAGCGAGACGATCAAAGCAATCGCGTCTGCTCCAGCGAGCTCGCGCTGCGCTCACTGACGTTTGGACTTTGAGCCGAGCGGATAAATGCTCCGTGTGGCGCGCGCGGTTCAAATGAGTTTCGTTCCGCTTTTGGCGCATAAACATTATCGGACATTTATCGACCTCTTGATATCGTTTTATCGAGAAAAATTATATCGCGATAATTATCGTTATTGTTTTATCGCCCAGCCCTAATGCTGAAGTTATAACACACTTCCTGTTTCACGTTTCTCGCCATGATTTCGTTTCCTCGCCACGGCCAAACCGTTCGAGATATCAAAAATCCCCACACAAGCTTTCATCCTCAATGTCTTGACTTCACGCTGACCGAGTTTCGTCGAATTTGGATCAAAGCTCTAGAAGGAGTATTTCACATTCCATTGCGTGTGTTTTACGAACAACCCTCAATAGCCGACTTCCTGTTGGGCTGAGGTAAAAAGTAAAAGTGTGAGGTATATATGAAACGATGAGATCAACATGTGTACCGAGTTTCATATTATTGCATACAAGCGTGTTTGAGTTATGGACCAAGTGTTCGGACCCCGTTCCAGGGGGTGCTGACGAGCCCCCCTACCACGCCCGGGTACCAGCTTCAGCCCGGCTCTGATGGCCGCGGGTTCTGACCCGTGTGCAAAGTTTCAAGAGTTTTTGAGCATGTTAAGGGCTCCAAAAGTGCCAAAAAGGTAGTAAAATAATAATAAGAATAAATAATCCCAAGGAAAACAATAGGGCCTTCGCCCTTTCAGGGCTTGGGCCCTAATAATCCTAAGGAAAACAATAGGGCCTTCGCCCTTTCAGGGCTTGGGCCCTAATAATCCTTAGGAAAACAATTGGGCCTTCGCCCTTTCAGGGCTTGGGCCCTAAATATAGCTGCGAGCAGTGATTGCGGGCCCAAGCCGGTGGCACCGCAACCATGGCGGATGGCGGTACCGCCAGCTTTGGCCCTTCATCGCTGCTCACAGCTATATTTAAAGGGCACCTCTTCTGCCCCTTTTTACAAGATGTAATATTGGTCTCAGGTGTCCCCAGAATGTATTTGTGAAGTTTGAGCTCAAAATACCCCACAGTTAATTTATTATAACCATTTGAAAATGTCATTTTGGGGCCTCTTTAAAAATGAGCTTTGGAGGTATACCACCTTAATGCAAATGAGCTGCATATCCCCGCCCTGCCTTTGGATGAGGGCGTAACTTGATACCTATCGGCAGTCACTCTAAGCAGACGGGCTGAGAGACGCGCTGTTTTGAATGTCATTCAGCGTACGTTTGAATCGGAATATATAAATAGTACGAAGAGACTCCGGCAGAATAAACACAAATGAGAATGGACCAGTACGTCTTGGTATGGTTATTTCATACATTTATGTATAGAGTTGTAATCGTGTCCCATTTGCAATTATGGATGTGCAACACACACACACACACACACACACACAGAGACATACACAAACACTAACGCTGGTGCTAACGCTGGCTTTTTTGAAACTACATACACATACTGTGATAAAGTTTGCTATGTACAAGCGAAATACATTTATACGAGGGACCTGTTGCGTCATGTTTAGCTTGTCATTCAGGTGCTTCTGTGGCAAATGTGAGAAGATGGCTAACTTACAGGACAACAACATGCAGTTTTTAATACAATATATTTATATATAGGGATGGGTATCGTTAAGGTTTTATCGGTATTACTACTCTTACCGATACCGCTTATCGATCCGGTACTTTAACGGTATTCTTATCGGTTCTTTTTGGTGTTTTGTATTATTTATTTCTTTTAAGAATTAAGAACATAATTAAACTTTATATTTTGAAATGTAAAATAGAAAAAAGCAAAACGAAGAAAAATATATTTTTGTTATGCAGCAGTGTGCAGGCTTTTTTTGTTTTATATACAAAAAGGACACATAAGAAAAAAAACAATTACAAACACAAGAATATAATTAATCAAAGATACAAATTATATACAAAGTGCTTTAATTTCAGGAAGGTGTACTAACATATCTTTTCAGGTAATTGTTTCTGTCTGAAAAGAAACCTAGTAATCAAATATAAAATAGCACTGTATAGTTTATCATTATTAAATCTAAAGTTACTCATTCAAAAGCTGTGAGTGATTTTCTCTGCCTTTTGTTGTTTGATTTGCATTAATGGCTGAATCGTCAGCAGGTTTAGGCTATTAGACTGCTGCCCCTTTAAGACCGAGTGCAGATAATGGGGACTGATGCACCATCATTTTCTCCCTATTATTTATGTCCATTTAAGACATAATTGTGTTTAAGTGAATAAACTGTGTTTAAGTAAATCTCAGAGCTGGTCATTTTGACATTTTTATGTATATTTGATAGTTAAGGACGCACGAAGCCCAAGTATAGGCTACTTTTCTTGTCTCGTTGCAGTCCGTTTAGGAGCGCGCACCGCCTTGTGAACAGCGTCTCTTGCGCAGGTTTTGTGTTTTTAATAGTCATTTTCTTGATTTTGCAACAATCGCCGATCGTGCTGATTCTGACGGTTACGTTTGGGTTTTAGGACGAACTGACAGCGCTCTGCAGTGCTGTGAAGTAAAGGAAGTTAAGCTGGACAGATCATGCGTCTCGTTTTACAACGGTTTTATCTCAAATATCTTCTTTTTATAATCTTTGGAAGCCGAAATACAAAATATAATAATATCCCAGATCTAAAGTGTAACCACGTTGAATGTTTAGTTCTGTCCTGATTGTCACTCATTAAGCAGGGCTGTCGTGTTGCGCACGCTGTGGCTTTGCGTGAGAGATCGCTCTCTCTCTTCTCTCTCTCTCTTCTGAACTGCGAATTGCAAATTTGCATCACAGACGAATGGTTTAATTAAAATGTAGTTTATATATAGAAATGGCTGGCGATATAAACATGTTCAAGATAACGTCTTTATAGGAATAATAGTAGCCCAACTTGCGTGTATTTACTTAATTTCTCCAGTACCGACAGCAGAACCGATAACGTCCGAGCTTATCGATACAGCGGTCTTTCAAAATTCAGTACCGGGGCCCGTTTAATACCGGGTTTCGGTACCCATCCCTATTTATATATATATATATATATATATATATATAAACGTACGGTTACATACTATACAAACAAGGTTTAAATTATATAAACAGACATCCTAGGACGACGACAATAACAACTTTAGACGCACTTGTTGCTGAATTAGCTGACATCGACTGAACAGACTAAGTTATTTGCTCAAAATTCATAAAATACACTTACTGTTACTGGATGTGTCGGTGGATCGCAAACAGTAGATGACGATCCACACTTGAGGATTAACTTTTAAGCCACAACAACAGGATTAACCCACGACAGAACATTTATTTTTCCAAGAGATATTACCAGCTGTCGTTGAAACAATGGAGGATGGTGTGTACAGATCACCGAGGGCGGGGTCTATAGCCCCTTTAACACAGAGATTCCAGAAAATACACGGATAATGTGACCCAGCATTTGTCCCGGGAATGTTTGATTTCGGTTCATTCACACTGCAAGTGATTTGCAGGGACCTGTGAGTGCGTTCACACACAACCCGTAAAAATCCCGGGAAGACACATGACGTCAGGATGAGACGTATAACGGACGTGTCGAAAACATGTACACGCGCATACCGTTCCACAAAGCTGGTGAACGATCTCAGCTTACAGAAGGGCTGCACGTTTTCAAGTTTTTCATTAACCGTTAACCGAGGCCCTTATCGGTTAATACTCGGTTAACCATAGTGTGCGCGCCGCAACCTTGAGACACAGAGTTAATTTTTAACACCTTTAATAACTGATTGGACCCCATTTGAAACTAAATTAATTTATAGAAATAAAACGCAGTGGTAAGTTCAGAGCAGTTAAAGTAGGTGCGTTTCCATCACCCTTTAAACTGAAATTGCCAATTGAAAATACGCACATTGGCAACACGTCCATTTCGCAAAAACTCTGTGTCCGCAAATAATAATAATAATCATCATTATTGTAACATTTTATTAGGCTGCATATGTAGAAGACGCTTTTATCCAAAAAAGGAACAAAGCACAAATAAACACAATATGTTGACGCATATCCAGTGTGTGTGCTTAGTGTGGAGGCTGCGAGACGCCCATGTGAACACTTACAGTTTCATTGCAGTTCTTTTAGTGGAAAGAACTTAAAATACTCTTTCATTTCTGGTCATACAGAAAATAATAATACATTATTCACAAATACATTTATTTGCGTAAACTCACAATAACAAGAAAACGTTGTGCTTTAACAAACAGGCGCCCTTCATGATCTCCGTGAACTGAAGCGCGAGAACTGAAACAGCCACCGCATTCAAATTTGTTCGTTTTAAATTTGAAATTTAAAGCTTTAGTCTGAGTAGACTAAGCTTTAAATGTCCAATTTAAAACGAACAAATTCGAATCAAAAGCCAATATCTTCTGACTATGGAATTATGTAGCCCAGCGGTTTTCAATAGGTGAGGCGCGCCTCCCCTGGGGGGCGCCAAAGAGCGACAGGAGAGGCGCGAAGCAGTTTATAATACGCAACTTTTTTTTTTTTTTAAGTCGCGTTAAAACAGCACGGGTTTCGGGTTGCGTTTTTTGGGGCTTATTAAAAAAAAGGTTGTTTGTTAGGAAAATCTGACAAGCAACTTTGTTTTCTTTACATCTATGGTGACGGTTGGCCGTTTTCTCAATCTCCAATACATTGATTGACACTGTCTGACGGTGTACTTTTGCGTCCATTTCTTTTCCCTTTTTTTAACTCGTAATTAAATTACGAAAAACATGCTTTCTTTATTCGTTTTTAGACTGGTAAAACGATATTCACAAACTTTTTTTTTCTTTATATACAAGGCTTAGATTTTTAACTTCACATTGGCCTATAAAGAAAGCCTAAAACAAAAACATTTCATAAACAGTTTAAGCTATAAAAAATAAAACTTTATTAAAACATAAATAAATTATTTTATGATACACATGCCTATTACTGTCTTAAGTGAACTCATTTATAAATGCCAATAATAATTGTCATTAATATTATTAGTCTACATTTAGGCTAGATTCGAAGACGCTTTTATCCAAAAAAATGTGAGAAAATGGGACGAGTGTCAGATCGCGTCTCTGTCAGCAACAGCTGTCCGAATTCGCTCACTCGTTTTTATTTACTCCTTTTCATTCACTCCTTCAAGTGAACAGTAGGCTATTAGTGGACTAACGTAGGGGTTTAGGGGGCGATTTCGGATTCATCAACCCATGTTCTCAAGCAGTGAAAAATAGTGGACACCTCAACGCGTCGACAGACAGGACCGTGCAGGTAATATTTAATATGAAACAAAGTCTCAACTTTCAAATTTGGTCAGTCAAAGAAAATTAAAGGCCTACCGTTTTGTGGCTCTTTAATGTGTCGTGACAGATTGCCTGGCTGATAAAGCCAAGTTCCACCGACGTTAATCTAACTCTCCTGACGTACTGACTCTCCTAACTCTTTGTCGGACAAAAATTGTGGATTTTGATTGGTCAGATCACATGTCTGTCAATCAAACTCCAAGCGAAGGATGAATTGACGCTAATTTAAAAGTGAAAGTTAGTTTCGTTTTCAAACTAGCGCATATTCAAGGCACAATAACAAAACGGTTCTATTCCGCACTACCGCACCAAGAATGTCCATTGATGCCCGTGAAAATGCGCGCATTTTACGTTTACTCTTAAATTAGCGATTTAAATGCCTCCGCCGGTGACACCGTTAGCTATTACCGGTATTGTCACACGTCGATTAACCGGTGAGAAAATATCCTCACCGCGTCACATCCCTACTGCTCAAAAGCGCGGCCTCTCATTGTTCCCACTAATATGGACGATTAAATTGAAACTCACTTACAACTTGTTGTTTTGAAATTGAATGCATAAATTGGTTGGGCCATAGAGTTTTTTTTTTAATTATTTTTTTTTTATTGCTTTGCCGCTCTTGTAGCGCAAATGACGTGAATGGCGCATTTTGTTTGTTTAAAAAGGTTTTAGATTGTTAAAAAAAATTCATGAAAAATATGTGAATCTGTTCGATCTGATAACATGATTTCAATGCAGTTGACTGTTAAATGTTACGTGTTCCGTGAACGAACAGCGTTGTCGTTCATTGATCAGGTAGAGCTGTCCATTGTGCTGATTTTGTTCGAGACGCTTTTTCAGCCGTCAGGTGTCGTCGTCGGTAGCTTTGGCACCGATTACACGTTAAAGGGATAGTTCACTTCAAAATGAAAATTCTGTCATCATATAGGCCTAGGTCTACTCACACTCAAGTTGTTTCAAACCTGTATGAATTTCTTTCTTCTGCTGAACACAAAGGAATTTATTTTGAAGAATGATTATTATTATTATTATTATTATTATTAATAAGAATGTCAGTAACCAAACAGTTAACAGGAACCATTGACTTCCATTGTATTTTTTAGTAAGTCAATGGGACCAGTTTACTGTTTGGTTACTGACATTTTTCAAAATATATTTCTTTGTGTTTAGCAGAAGAAAGACATTCATACAGGTTTAAAACAACTTGAGGGTGAGTATATGATGATAGAATTTTCATTTTGATGTGCATCTCTTTAAGCATGTTTTGTTGAATTGTGGTTAGGCATATGCTACTGATGTTCAGTGATTTTAAAAGTAGCCTCAATTAGGCCTGCATGAAGTTGGAAACTATTTTCTGTTGCAAAGAATCATTTATGAATGAAAATAAAATGTCTTCAAATACATACAATATTAAAAAAGATTTGTTGTTGATCATACAATCAGTTGTTATTGAAACTCATCATTGCCTGGAACACACAAAAGATGGCATTTACTGCAGAGGCATGGGTTAGGGCTTGCAGACAGTGTTTTTTTTTTTTTTTTTTTTTTTTGGGGGGGGGGGGGGGGGGGGCTCGGCTGTCCTCACCTACTCTAAGGGGAGGCTCACATTCACCCAATTTGCAATTTGAAAACCCCTGATGTAGCCTATCTAATTCTATTTCTCTCTAAAGGTGCATCCGGGGATGGAGATTTGTTTTTAGCAGAAACTGATTTAGAAAACAATAGTTTATTAATAAACAATTAATGCCTCGTTATTTTATATTATTTTATTATCAGACACATTTATTATATCTTATAAATCATCTATAAATCCCCTTTCTGTAGGCTGTGGTTAGGGCTCTTCTCATTCAGCACTGCGGGGAAAATATCATTTCCAGGTTCTAATTTGGCCTCAGAAAACCAGTAAAATCTTTTTTTCCCATATTCATTTGTCAAATATTTGAAATGTTTAAAGGGGCAAAAAATCAAACAAATATTTGAAAATTCGTCGATATATAGCCTATATATTTTTGCGCAACATTTGACGTACATGCAGTTCAAATGAACATTTTGGTGTTCAACTCTGCGTTTTACAAAATACAACAACCGTTCATTTTTCGTTTTGCAATTAGGCCTACGGATTAAATAAGGCGAAACGAATGAACACAAAAGTACACTGACCGTTTGGACATATACGAGGCAGAGTTCTGTTTTAAAATTCATAAAAGATACAAGGAATAGCCTACTAGACGAAACCTCAAAGAAATGCCACAATCAAGACCGCGGAGCAGAAATGAGGGAGAAACACACAGAAACTGTGACTTTCCCTGCCATTAATGCTTGGATGACACACCACGTCTCCTTCCATAAATAATAATAATGTCTAGTGGGGTGGCTGTGATATACCAACGTCCGTTGCCATTATTTTTTAAATGGCTTATCGCGAAAGGAAAAAAAAAAATGTTTTAGTCACATAACACCGTTAATAGAAACGCTGTCATTTCACAATATTTTTTTATCGACAATCAGAAAAAAAAAACGCAAAAGTTTTTGTGCAAATATGTGTTGACGCCACTTAACCAAGCAAAAAGGTTTCACTCGGTTATGCAATTTTAAACGGTCAATCGGTTAACCGGTTAACCATGGACACACCTAGCTCTGCTTCGCTCCAGTTTGCAGGTATTTGTTCGTCCTTTCTTTGTTGATGACGAACACAAACTTTCTTCTAAGAGCAACAGAGTCGCGCGATGGCACGAGCGTCATCACTATGACACACCCTTTACGGCATTGGTCCTGGCTTTTGTTCACACAGCGCGCGTTCCGGGACTGATTACGGCAATGTTACTAGGTCCCCAACCCGGGATCAATCCCAGAATCAATCCCAGGTCGTGTTTGCGTTCACACAGACGGCGTTCTGGCAGTTTCCCGGCAATTTCCTGGGATCAACTCGCTGTGTGAAAGGGGCTTATGCCACAACCACACTGTCAATGAAACCCCTTTCTCACTTTCTACGTCACAAAGAGCTGAATCTTAGAACAGCTCGTTCTGAGACAGTGGATATGATTTATTGAGATTGTAAAAAAAAACACTGGGTGGATTTCTATCGTTCGAGGGTGGTTTTGCTCACACACTGCCAACACACATTTATGTTCAAACACCATGTAAAAGTGAATTTTCCATAATAGGTGCCCTTTAAGTATATATATGGTGCCTTTAGTGTTATTCTGCACGATGTGCAAAAACTTAACCCCGCTTTTTTAAGTATATATATATATATATATATATATATATATATATATATATATATAAAGATGGTTATTCTGCACAACGTGCAAAAACTTAACCCCCGCTTTGACTGTCGAAGAGAAGTGTGCTGAAGAGCATGCATCAGTGAGGGCTTTGCAAAATATACTGTATATACATACAAACACACACACACACTAAATGAGGTTAGTGTTTTACAATATTAAGGAAAGCACAGTAGCGGTTCTAGGCACGGGCGAACCGGGCAGTCGCCCGGGGCGGCATTTCTTCATGTCACATGGGGGCGGCACGCACGAGCAGTTAAAAAAATCCTCAGTGCCGCGAAGGTTTTCTATTTTTTTACCATTTTGATTCAATTATTGGCAATGGCGCCCCTAATTGCTGAGAAGGTGCCGTGCACAGAAGCGATGTCAAGGGGGTCTCTTGATTAGTTCACGTATCGCGTCTTTTGCGCGCTCGAGGTCGTTATTTCAAATAGGCGATTAGGCGCACGGTAAGCGCGCTCAAAGGTTTTTGTGTTAACCTTTTTTTAAGTTTAGTAGGTAAGATAAAAGACACTCCTTTAAAACAAATCTTTAATGTTATTAACTTGGTGAATTGATTGTGTATTAGGCTTTTTGTGTATGTGATCATGTTGGTCACAATATTCATGAAATGAAAATAATTTACATAATGATCAACTTTGTCTTTTTACAGTAGCCTATATGCAAAGTACAATTTTCTATTTTCTAACATTCTAACATTTTAAGAGTGACATAGGGCTAAAAAAAAAAGCTATTTTAGGTATAACAGTTTGGATAGTGTTTAATATGAGAGCTGTTCAAAATTATTTAAGAGATAAGAGATAAGTATTGTGTTACTAAATAAGTATCTCTCAGACCCTTTTACTTTTAAAAACTCCATTTCGTGACAAATATTGTTTAACAAGCCATAACTAAAAGTGTGCCATGCATATAATTTAAGGCAATAACCAATGCGCTAATGGTTACTTCCTCTCTTTAAAGTTAGATTAAACTAGCAAAATAACTGGATTCTATTAACTGTGTTTTTCAAATGAACGGTATGTGATTTTATTGTTGGGTTGTTGTTGTTTTGTTTTTAGAGTCTTTGACAATAGAGACAATAGAGTCTTTAAGTTTTACAAAATGTTTACAGAATGCTGCTGGGTGCTCCCTGCACTTTGTTATTATTATTATTATTATTATTATTATTATTAATAACAGTTATCATATTCAAATATATGATTAAATGATGATTAAAATCATTTAAAGAAAGTATTTGTCAACTTAATTTTGACATTAATTTATAGTTTTACACCAGACATAAGCTAAAATATCATATATATTCAAAATATCGGTTATCGGTCTATTTGATCTGTAATAATCGGTATTGCATCGGCCCTGAAAATCACAAATCGGTCGACCCCTACACACAACAATCATGAATTGAGTCAAAGCATTAAAATGCAATACAGTTACCATAGGTGCAGTTACAACACAGCCGGAGAACTAGAAGAATCTCCATGACAAACTTCCACTAATCCTGCAGTCTTCTCTAAATGCTCTCTCACTACTTCCTTCTCATTCTGCAGCCCCTTTTATCCATCCCTCACAAACACGGACAAAGCAGCAAGAGAGAGAGAGTCGTACACTCCTGCTCTCCCACACTCCAAAACACTCAGAATGAGCAAGCACACACTCTTCCTCACACACACTTGAGTTGTGGATGCTGCATACACAAGTAGAAAGATGCAGAGCTGAACTCATTCTTAAGAGACACTGCTCACAGCTCACTTGCACATACATGACAATTTACTCTCACAATGTACCATCAATCAACACATCAAATCACAAAGAAACAGATTCAGGCTCACATAGTGTAAATACGGTTCGCTCATGCATGTCACACACATCACAGATCAATAGATACGCTCTTACCCTCCATGGTGGTGCTTGTGGTGCAGTCCTTGGATTCTTTTGGACCTTTAACTTTCAGATTCTGTAAACAGAAAAGATGCCTACTATAAGCACACACCAATACAAGTGCACATATATACAGAGCCTGGTCTGGCTCAGGCAGCAAAATGTGACGCATACATCCTGCATGGAATAATCAAGAGAAATGTGATGCAGAAGGCTGCTTGTGTATGTGTGTATGAGTAAAAGCATCAAGTAGAGGATGATAGCTAGATGTGATGCGAAAATGCTTTTGTGGGCACTTGCATTGCAATAGTAACCCTAACATGCAATGTATTAAACATCTGTTTTTCATCTAGATTTGGCTTTGATGCCTTAAACTGAGTCTGACAGATGATAACAGGCAAAATGACAAACTTAAATTGGAACCGCCTTGCCATATCTCAAGACCCCATTCAATTGGGGCAAAACTCTTTTGAGTTGCTAATGCAATTGCTAGGTCAAAAGAGATTGCTAGGTCAAAAGATTTCAGCCCCAATTAAAGGGGGTCTTGAGATATGGCAAGATGGTTCCAATTTAAGTTTATGTAATTTTGCCTGTTATCATCTGTCAGACTCAGTTTAAGGCATCAAAGCCAAATCTAGATGAAAAAAAACAGATTTTTAATACTTTGCATGTTAGGGTTACGTGTTTGTTCAAATGATAATTTTAGTAATTCCCACAGATTTCGTACTCACACTAAAAGTGCATGCACCATTCTCATGAAGCAGCCTCTCAAACAGCTTGAGAGTACAAAAAGTTATTTTTCATGGCTTATTGCACTTAAACAGTAGCCTGGATGCCAGCCCGAACTCCGCCCACAACATTTTTTGGTCGGGAAGTTCGGTCTGGACTTGATCCATTGAGGAGTAATTATGATCAGTCAAAAAATGATCAGGCCAATCAAATTGCCAGGGCAGGCTTTATACGATGATGGACAGGTGATCTGCAGGCACGTAATCATCACGTTATCAAAGAGCACTTGTCAAAGATGACTGCAGCTGTAGAATTGAGATGTATAGATTCCGCTGTCACGTCTTTTGTAAAATAAATCGACAGAACATTCATTTTAATAGACAAACAGAGAACTGCAATCAAGGCATTTGTCGATCGGAAAGATATTTTTGGCGTCCTTCCTACATGATTCGGGAAAAGTGTAACTTATCAGCTGGCTCTGACGGTTGCTAAGAAGATGGGACGTAATGAAATGCCTGAGGTCGTTGTGGTTTCTCCTTTGGTGCCACTCATGGAGAAGTGAGTAAAAGAAGCAACACTCGTTATTTAACTTCTAAAATAAGTAAAGTTAGGCTACGTTCTGTATTTGAAAACTGTGCTATGCAAAGGAGTTGACTTACTGCGTTGCTCTGATTGGTTGTAGGTCTATCGACTATCCAATTGAGTGCAGAGGGTTTTTTTTTCCTGGTTCGGTTACGACATGCCTCATAATCAAAGCCCAACGGAGGAGTTTCATATTCTTTCATATTCTCTCTTGAATATGAGTATGACAAAGTCAGGCTACTTAAACAGTCAAATACATACCAAATTGTCAAAATTCCCATCTTGCAGAGTATTCAGGTAAATACAGTGAGATATGGAACGCAAATAGTTGAGAGAAAACACATGTTGTGTAACAGAATATTGGATCTGTGTACTTAAAGGCAGGGAAGACAGTTTTTTTTTTTCTAAAAAAAAAAAATATTTTACCAAATTTGTTTAAACTGTCTTTATACTAAAGGGCTGTTGAATGCTTGATTCTGATTGGTTGAGAACGTTCTAAAGGTGTGCAATTATTTTCAGGGAAACGCACAGCTAAAGTAGTTTCAGGCAAGTTTGAACCGCATTACAGTTCCATATCACTGCGCGTAGTTAACGGAAAATACAATTCATAACAAGAGAAGACATGCAGCCCCATGCGCTTGATTGCAACTTTCGATGTCTAACTTAGTTTAATTTTAAAAAATAAAGTATGTAGTCCTATCTATAATAGGCCTATACAAAATTAAACTGAATAGGCTATATAAATAAATTAATTGTTCTGCTGCACGGATTTTCGTAATTATTCCAGTCAGATAATATAACAAATAAATAATTATTGATAGGCTTACTTGTTAAAAGGGCTTTGTGTTTTTCATTTATTGGGTTATCTACTGTCAATTAAAGAAAACAATAATGAACTAATTAATTAAAACGAAGTTAATAAATAAATAAATAAATAAATAATAATATTGACGCACATGCTTTTCTGTCTCATTATTTCAACATCTCTCTCTCTCTCTAATAACTGCATTAATAACTGCATAAAGCCGGGACAGACTAGTTTAGGCCTACTAAGGCCAGTTATGAATGTAATTTGATGCTTCTGACTGATCATGCCCAAACGCACGTTCAGTGCGTTCAGTCTGTGTTCACATAGTTGGTGTTTAGTAAGACCTGCAGTCGATGGAAAGTCGGTCTTCGAATATTTCAGCGAATTGTAAGTGTGTCCCCATCATTACATTAGTCTGCAATAAGTTGCTCAAACCTCCGTTACTACCTGTTGTCGTTTGACGAAAATGACGTTTTGGAATTAGCAACGGAGGCATGGGATTAGATGCGTAAGAATTTAGTCCTACATACAAGAGCGCTTTAATGTCAAAAACGTGACAAACGTCTTGATATGAATCATCTGAACAATGTTTTGAGGTGTGGTAACTGTAGAATAAGCGGAATAATTGACTTTAGGCCGTTGAATTATCCGAAAAATAATGCACACCCGAGGTTCGCGTCGTGACCGCATTACCACCTCGGGTGTCCATTATTTTTCTAATAATTCAACGGCCTGTCGTCAATTATTCCTTACTTATATACCAATACAAAATTATAATGTAAGTACTCTGAAAAGGAGAGTATAAAAATCGAGTGTCTGTTGTCCTCTCAGGGCAGCAATAAACACAGTTACTTATTTCCATTCGGAAACGAATGAAATGATTGAAATGATTGGCTGGGTGACTGTCACTCTCCCTCGCTACCATGGCTACCACCCCTGCTGTTACAGGAGCTGCCCACATGCGCGCACTCGTTTGACTCGAGGAAGGGAAGAGGCACGTATCGGCCGGAAGCTAGGAAGAATCACAATTATGGCAGAGAAAGAGCAGTGAAAATTCCCAGTGCCTGCATATACAGTCAGCGAAGGCAAACAAGGCAAAAAAGGAAGACAGTATTCTGCTTCGCCCTCGACCCCTGACCTGTCCTTGAGCCGTCGATGTGGCAGCCTACTTGTCTTCGGAGTGTAGTCCTCATCAGAGCCAACAGTGCTTACATCCAAAACACTGTATATGTTAGAAATCTTACACGAAATTCACCTTCATCGCAGTGTATAATGAACATGTATCAATGCAACATGTTTTTAGCTTTGCCTTATGTTACTAGCTTGTTACCGAATCAAACTCAATATATTTTAAACTTTACCTGTATCAATATGCTAGCTTGATAGTGAGTACTAACAGCCATGTTAGTTGTTTATATTCATAATGATAAAGTTAGGTATTGTATTACATGTGATTCTGACATGATGTCACTACATGCACTGGGCTCCTTTCCGCTCGGCGCTGGTAAACGCGTCCTCCAGCGGAGCGGTCGGACTCGGCATTGCACGTTCATGTGTGGGACGTGGCTTTGGAAGGAGCCCAGAAGGGAGGGGGTGGGAGTGAATGGATTAGGTAGCTTTGTTTATTGCAGCCCTGAGAGGACAACAGACAATTGATTTTGATACTCTCCTTTTCAGAGTTACATTTTAATTATGTATTGGTAAATAAAGACAGTTTAAACCAATTTGGGGAAAAGTTTTTTAGTAAAAACCTGCCTACCCTGCCTTTAAAGTCATAGCCGCCTGATAAACCTTCTGCTGTCTGTCATGTTAATCAAAGAACCAAATACAGACAGAAAATCACTTTCTGCTCTTGACGGAATAACTTTTGTAGCTTTAATTGAAATCATTAATCTGCATTTCATTTTTACAATGAAGACTATCCAGTGTTATTTTACATTTGATTAGTTTAATTTCTGTATTATTTCTTACCAGAAAACTACTGTTAGACCCACCTGAAAAACTTAAAGCCATGTTTATTTCATTTGTCTCTTTATTTATATTGTATTTCTTTGTACAAATTTCTATCGTTTGAAATTAGTTTACTCTTCTATTTTTAAAATTTAGTTCAACGATTAAAATAAAGCCTCCCTGTTCTGTGTGTAAACGATTGCAACACAATGACCCAAATTATCAAAAAATGATAACAAAATTAACAAATTATCTGTATGGCGGTATGTGAGGCAGTTGTCCCTGTGGTATTGGAAAATGATTAGGAATATCGATCATTATCAAGGTATCATTTCGAAGTTGGACATTCCAGTATTGTAACAACACTAGGGCTGGATGGCCAGAGGTAGATGATCTCACCTCAGAGATCTTCTGAAATTGGATGTTGGCCTGGCTGCATTTCTCTGCCGTCTCCACTGCGATTTTATAGTTGTCCACAAAAGCTTTGTACACACCGAGCTGACTGGCCTGAGAAATAAGCAGAGGAAAAAAGGTGGTAAATGCAGTAGAAACACACACACAAAAGGGATTTTTACACTGTGCTTAACCACGGCTTATATTATCATTCTAAAGAGCACTTTTAACCCCCGGTAAAGTAACATTTCACATTTGTAATTTTAGAAGTAGGATTTGAACTGCGTGTTTTCTTTCCTTAAAAAGTAATTCAATTTGTGATGCGATTCATTAATTGTACGCAATTAGATGATGATTTTTTTTTTTATCATTTAAAACTGTTCACACACCAAATATATTGAAATCATGAAATCTGCCAAATGAACAAAAACAAAGGTAACACTTTACATAAGGTGTCATTAGTTAACATTAGTTAACTACCTTAGTTAAAATGGGATGAACAAGAATGAACAATATTTCTACAGCATTTATTAAAGGGGGGGTTGACTGCTTTTTTTTCTTTGCATGATTGTGTTTATGGGGTGCAATATAACATGTATTCGTGGTTTTTCTTTTTTAAAAAGTCTTATTTTTCATAAACTTCACCTTTATTGTAAGCCGCGCTCTCCTCTGTACCCTGAACGAGCGGCTGACTTCCTGATTCTATGAAACCACTCCCTCAGAAACAGGCAATGGGCTCAGATTGGTTAGTTTGGGCCGGTGTGTTGTGATTGGCTAAACTGTCGCTCACGTTGACCGGAAGGTTAACGCCCATTACCTTTACGGGCGAAACGGGCATGCCAAAAGTGCATACTATAGACGGTGGATACACGTAAATAATGTTGTCGAGACTGCAGTATCAGTGAGGCAGAATCAGACCGAGAAAGCCACGATGAATCAAGTCAAGCAGAACCTCACCACACACGGCTCTTACTAAACGTTTCTGAATGATAATTTGCTACATTTTTGAACCATATACACATTTGTTTTACACAATAGCATCTGACTGGCAATGATAGCAACTGACTGGCTACTAATGTTAAACACAAACAGCGTTGGCAAGTTTACATTCTTGATCAAATCGAAAATAACGTCATAAAGCATATATACATGAAAAATACATTTACAACATTAGTACTTATACAAAATTCAGGTCCATAATGTTTGTACGCGTTTGTGGTAGACACAAAATACCATAACTAGTAGCCTAGTGGCTATAAAGCCAGTGCTGGCATTTGAAAAAAAATAAAATAAAACACAAGGCTACGTCTGTAATTATACATGCAAATACATTTAAAATTAAAGCTGCAAGCAGCGATGGACGGGCCCTCGCACCTGTAGCATGTCGGGGTATGAGGCGGCCGCATTGCATATTGTGGAGCTCAGCCGATGCGCTATGAATTTGCTACGCATCCAAAATAAAAATTAAAAATGGCTGACTTCCTGTTGGGTTTAGGGCATTGCTCCAAGAGGCTTTTTTATGTCTGGACATGATCCATGTGCCACAGAAATTCCGTACATGTAGGTCAAACGTGCGGCGGGGGCTGCTTCGTTAAAGTTCACTTCCTGTTGCCAGTTAGTTCATGTTAATTAATACATTGCCCACTTCTCTTTTTAGATTCTCTTCTTAAAATCATTAGGATGTACCAAAAACCTTTAAGCTGGCTATTAAACCTGTTTAAAAAAAAATAATTGATCATAGAAATGAGTCAATTACAGGTCGATCTCAAATCTAACCTTTCTGTCAAAAATACTAGAGAAGGCAGTTTCCTAACAACTATGTTCCTTTTTAGAAAGAAATAGTATCTGTGAGGATTTCCAGTAAGCATTTAGACCATATCATAGTACTAAGACTGCTCTCATAAGAGCTACAAAAGATTTGTTCTTATCCGATCGTGTTTGTATCTCTCTATTAGGCACCATCCACACTACTGTGTTTTTGTTTATAAACGGAGAATTAAAACAAGTACGATCTCTGTCCACACCAGCGTTTTATCTGCGTATTAGAATTGATACCGTCCACATTAAAAAGAGAGAAAACGCGGATCACGTGACCATTCACCAACACTTGGCATGCGTGTTGACTATTCCTCAGATTTGATGAAGAAGAAAGTAACATTAGCTACCTGATAAGTGTCTGACGAATCAGGGAAGGACACGTCATGACTGATGACACCCAATCATAGAGCCGAGCATGAGCCTCTGCGTCATCGTTTCTAAGGTCCTCCATTTTGTCCCGTCTTCACTAAAACGGCCTCCGGAGATTCAAAACGCAAAACTTCTAAACTTCTCCATTTTAGGTCATTGTTTTTTCCATTTTAGTCTGGACGAGAGGTGCAAACGTAGCAAAAGGTCTCCGTTCTTAAACGAAAACGCAGTGGTGTGGACGGGGACTTAGTGTTACTGAATCTTAGTGCTGCATTTGATACCATCGACCACAACATTTTTTTGAATAGACTTAAAGCAACGGCAGTGAAGGTTGAGAGAGGACAAGCCTGAACTATTTTGAACGGTTTCTGTTTTATTAAATGTGGCAGCAGTTTCAAGTGAAACTGCTTTTATTAAATGTGGCAGCAGTTGTCTGTGAGGGGCATTAACTTTCGTTTTGTATTTATTTATTTATTAAAAGTATGTGAACGTTCGCCGGTTCCCGCCTCCTTCTCACAACAACATCCTGCGTTACAGTCATATCGATCACAAGTTCAGAATGGAGTACCGCAAGGGTCAGTACTAGGACCATTGCCTTTCACCCTGTACATGATACCCTTGGGAGATGCCATTAGGAAGCATGGCATTAGTTCTCACTGTTATACTGATGATACTCTATCTATGAATAGATCTATATTTATCCATGCCCCAACTAAAATGACCAATTCACAATATTAACAGAATGCACAGCTGATATAAAAAAATGGATGAATAGTAATTTCCTACAACTTAAAGGTTCTCTGAGCGATCCTGGGTGTTGACGTTCGACATATTTTCAAACAAATCGGAGGCTAGCTAGACCCTCCCTCCTCCGCATCTCATCTCCTCCTCCTCCCTTCCGTCCTTCCTGAAATAATTGTGAACGTGCATTTCTAGCTAATTATATCATTGTGTGGGTTTGGCGAACATAAGCGTCAATTTAGAAGAAAAAAAAACTAATTAACGTTACCCACCTGTCCAGCAAAAACAGAGCAACCTGAATGTCGGACTGGAAGCCCTTCTGCCGCCGGAGTTCTCGGCATTGTTCAAAAGCTTTGCTACCGATGTAAATTCGGGAACTTCGCACGTTCTTTATCCGACTCCTTCTTCTTTTTAAATTGTTCCTCAGAACGACGTCTCTTTGGTCGTGTTTCGGCCATTTTTCAAACTTCCCTCTTATGCTTCTCTCTCCTTCACACACACACCCCCTTCATGTGCACGCGCACTAACCCCCCAGACCCACCCTCAAATACTTCTTGCCAGTGATTGGCTGGAACACTGTTTGTTAGGTTTCGTGGTCCGGGTGAGACATGATTGTTTTTGTTGCCGTTTGTGGAGCCTGTGGTGTCTACAGAGACCGCGTTTTTTTACAGTGTGTTTAGGGGACAGGCAGCTAGCCGATAGTGAGGAGACGTTTGACGTTTGATGTATGTGACAAAAAATGTTTTGGCCCCACATCGCTTAGAGAACCTTTAATTCTAAAGAAAAAAAGTGTTTCTAATTATTGAACAAAAAAAACTCATCATTTAATAACCCAGAATACTGTCTAACATTTGACGGCTGCTCCGTCAAGTCTTCGTCATCAGTTAGGAATCTGGGTGTGCTCTTTGATACCAATCTTTCATTTGAAATCCACAGAGAACGGGCTGAGAGCCGTGATGTAGACACTAAGCACCAAGATTGCATTTTAGGTTAGGGAAATCGAAAACGACTGTGGATATGGAGACACGGAATGCAATTCGCTCTGTTGTGGAGAATATTCCCGGCATTTGCAAACTGAAGCCCGAACAAGAAGAGTGTTTGTTAAATATTTTGAATGGAGGTGATGTTTAGGCACCTGTCCCTACTCCTGACAGGTTTGGGGAAACGTTTAATTTATCAACTATTACCAATCTTCAGCGAAAAACTGGGCTGGCCAAAGGCCAGCAAGGCGATAGTTGTGATTGTGTCCCCCTTGGTTGCACTCATAGAGGATCAGGTTAAGGAGGCAGCAAAACTCGGTCAGCCATGTTCACTCTGCTATTTCGCTCGATGGTTTCATTTTCACATTATACATAAGTTTACAGTGGAAATTCGATGCGGCTGAGCTGGCGAATAACACACGTCATAACCAAACGTTATTGTGATTGGCTTACGAGTAACCAATGATTTTATACTTCAGACAAGCCCCTGTACTCATTACATCATAAAAAGAATGGCATCTAGGCTATCCCGTTTACCCCGAGTTTACTGTAGTCTTCCAGATCCGGTCGTATCCGGATCAGACGGTAAACCTGCACCAAGACACAAATACAACACATTCCTGAAGTGTCAGCAGAAATTGTGTCAACTAAACTCTCCCCTGTGAAGGCCTCATTAAAGCAGCGCTCAGTAAGACTGGAAACTTCTTTGCTGTTTTCTCGCAGGTTTCTCTCTCGAGCTCCCCCTACAGTTTCGGAGTATATATACATGAGAAAACTGTCGTAAACTCGTTGTCAACTCCCCCTCCCATCTCGTTCAGGCAGGCCATGTGAATTTGTTTTCAGAGAAGCCGGCGAACAAACGGATTTTGTCCCCACCACTTTTGAAACATCTCGCGGCACAGATGTACCAATGCAAATAAAACATCTCCAGTTAACAGCATTCGTTTCATTTGTTTGTTAAATAACAGGCGATCTAGCACTGAAATGTGTTGGCTTCTCTCAGAAACGCGCTTCAATCCGTTGCGGAGATTCTTTCCGGTGAAATCACAAATAAAAATGCACACAAACGTGTCCCTTTTTCTCATGGTTTCTAATTCCTCTCTCGTATATTTTCCCCCACTCATCAAAACATATAAAACCACTGATAAACATTATTTCAATTCAACCACTGATAAACATTATTGGTTTTGATGAGGGGAAAATAAAAACTATTCGAGTGCGGAACCTCTGGCCGGACCATCACTGTATTGTGCTCATTTTTATTTATGTGCATCAGGAAGCTATGGACATCGTCGTTCAAAATATTACCTACTCGAAAGAGAAAAAAGAATGAATGCGTTACCCAGCACTTTTGAAAATGCCCTTCCGAATGCGTCTCTGTCCCCAGCACATTTCAAACAAAACTGACGCCCGAGCCATATCCACTGCGGTATGATTCTCAGAACAATATTATTCAAATGTTGAGATAGTGTATATTTTTATTGTGTTACCAAACGTTATCAGTAACATTATGGTTAAAAATCAATAATACTATAAGAAATATTTCCGCTATTTATTTATTTTTAGTTTAGCCTACAGCTATAGCTACTTTGATTATGCATTATCAAAATACATGTTACGTTACATTCATAATTTTTCTGGTGATCCGAGTTGTCTATCGTAACGATTGACCAAAGAAAGTCAAACACGTTTAATTTGTTTATTACAAGTTTGTTTATTTTATTATTGAAGCTTGAGACCGGTGGTACTGGTGGTCTGGGGTGCCTCGGAGTTGATAACACTTGCCAACGCTTGTAGCTAAAAAGGAAAAAGAAAATGTATCAATCTTTTATCAACATATCATTTATAGACAAGGTCAAAATAGCACAGATGGAGTTGCATGTGTGAAGTTGCAATGCAATTTCTCGTTTACTTATAGTTCTGTTTGTGTAAATGTGGGTAAATAAATATAAAAAAGTTGCATTATTAGCTAGCAGCTCTCGTGTCGGTTTATGCATTATCAAGTCAGCAGCACAGTATAACGTTACTAATTCTGAGGCTGACGACAAGCTAAACTAATGCATAATTTGTAGAATTTCATATCGATTTATAGGCGATCTGAGAAACACAAATAAACCCTGATAGAGGAACGGACAAAACACTTACTTACAGAAAACAAGCAAGTTTGTTTGCTAATGAAAATGCTAACATCTAAGTTACAGTATCTAACGTACTAGTAAGCCGGTAACAGACAGCGAGCATAATATAATAAAAAAAAAACAGACAATAGCAAACATCCCGACTCCCGAGGTCACAATTACAAGAAATACAAACATTAAACACAGTTTATTATAAAGATACTTACAAGTGCAACAGCAAGAAGGCCAGGTCAGCATCGGTTTTGCAGGCTTCGCTTTCTTTCAGTTCTCTCTATTCTGAAAAAGCCGGTCCGTTTTCTCTTCTTTGTTTCTCTGATAAACACTTCCGAGCTGTCTTCTTCTTCTTTTACATCAGCCATCACGAAAACTTGAAGAATTCAATATCTAGCGTTACCTTTTTCTTATAGCTAGCCGGCTCCTGGATGGCCGGGGGCGTGTACGCATGCGTGTGCGCGTATAGTGCCGTAAAGCAATTCGTTACCTCGCGAGACCTGAAATCTCACGATACTTCCTAACACTGAGGCCGGCGAGCCGCCGGCCCAAAGTTGCAAGGGTGGTTTTGCGGCTCACAGGCAACAGGGGGGTGCGAGATGATCACCATTCAACACGAAATCAGTAATATTAACATTACAATGACTCCAAAGCTGTTCAGTTAAGGTAAAAAAAGTTACTTAGTTCTGCTTTAAGTTCCGTATCAATTACAAAATACTGCTACTAACCTATAAAGCCCTAAATGGTTTAGCACCTATGTACTTAAAGGACCTTCTTTTGCCCTACAATCCACCGCGTTCCTTAAGATCACTAAATTCAAGGCTTCTGGCCATTCCTAGGATATCAAAGTCCACTAAAGGAGGGAGGGCGTTCTCGCATTTAGCTCCAAAACTCTGGAATAGCCTTCCCGATACGGTCCGAGGCTCTGACTCGCTGACACAGTTTAAAACTAGATTAAAGACGCATCTCTTTAGTCAAGCATTCACATTATGCTTACTTTTTAGTCCTCTGTTATGCCATACGGAACCGTTTGCCACTGAAACGCATTTCCGCGACAGTGGGGCTCGACAGCCTTAGTCAACGGGTCGGCGCGTATGGTTGGGTTACGGAGAGTTTGTTAGATAGTGGTTTTCTAACACCGACTCCCGTATAATGGAAATCATTATGAACATCAGCTATGCTAATTATTTCCCATCTGCCTTTCTGCTGTTATCTCGGGACACTTGTCCCGAGAAAAATGGCGTTCGTCAGGTCCAGTTTTGTCTCCAGCCTCTCACGGGGATTCGGATGCCCCAACGCCTGCGATCAGAGGACCAACGCCTGTGAGGAGACAACTCAACGCCTGCGATATGTTATGGCGCCGTTTTATGCATAAACAATATTTATATTTATTATTTATATATAAACAATATAAATGTAAGCCAGAGGAGAACTGGCCCCCGACTGAGCCTGGGTTCTCCCAAGGTTTTTTCTCCATCCAATCTGATGGAGTTTTGGTTCCTTGCCACTGTCACCTTGCTTTTGGCTTGCTTTGGGCTTGCTCAGTTGGGGTTATTTAGTGTTTAGCAATATTATTGATCTGTGTTGTACTACTTTCATGTTATCACTGTGAAGCTGCTTTGATACAATCTGTATTGTGAAAAGCGCTATATAAATAAATGTGCCCTGACTTGACTTGACTCATCAACACGACAGCCATCTGCACTCAGCCATCCTGCACGACAGCCATCCTAACAAACCTGTCTCCATACCGGCGTGATGACCCTGATCTTCAACCAGATGGAACTGGATAATATTCTGAATGTTCTGATCCAATCTGACTTCTAACCTGTAAGGCTGTCTGAACCATACTCATACACGGGTCGTTTTGTTGGCCAGAGGAAAACTGGCCCCTCGACTGAGCCTGGTTTCTCCCAAGGTTTTTTCTCTATTCTGTCACCTGACGGAGTTTTGGTTCCTTGCCAATGTCACATGTTGTCGCCTTTGGCTTGCTTAGTTGAGGACACTCAATATTGAACAATATTATTGATCTGCCTGAATAATATGAGAACTGAACTGAGATGGACGATGATATCACTGTTTTCTCCTAAGCGGCTGAATAAATAAACCCCACTTTTGAAAAATCCCCAGAAATGACACACCCAAACAGAAACAGATACAGTTCATGAACCCTTTGCACTAAAAGCACAAGTATGATCTCATTTGAAAGCTGACACCTGGTAGTTTATTGTAAATGTAGAATTAATTATTGTCATAATGAAAAACATTTTTTTAAATAGCTTCAATGTTTTGTAAAGTTATAAGAAATTTATTTTTATGAAACATCTTCATGAAAATAAAATTGAAGTTGGTCCTGTAGCAATCTAGAAATGCACTGCAGTTAAAGCCATATGTGTGACCATTTTATATTTAAAATTTGAAAATGATAAGTCTAAAACTCTGTATTTAGTTAAATGTTTTTCAAGATTATGTCAAACTACTTTTTTTTTATTTATTAGACTCTAAAATGCAAACTGATGTTTAGTCATCTTCTAAGTCATCGATTCAGTAAGTCATGTCTCTATTGTTTTGTGGTGCAAACGAGCCCCATTCAGTCTCAGTCTCCCCATGCACACATTCACACCTCTCCAGACTGGTTATGGCTCAAAATATGCATTTTTTTGTCTGCATTATAGCTACTAACGACTAGCTATTCACAGGCTGTTTATAGGGTTTCAAACCCTAATTTATTTTATCAAAGTTCTAGCTTCACAATTGAAACTATCAAATGCACTGAAACATTTCAGTAAGCATTTCTCTTTAGAAAAAAAACAAACAAAACAAAAACATAAAAGAATAACTTTTGGTGACAGGTGCACCTGGGCTAGCTAGCATGTTAGCTTAGCACACCATCACACAAACATTTATGAGATTAAAACCATGTTTGTGCTCCAAACTTACTTTATAACGCAAGTCGAGTGTTTTAAATAATCTTCTGTGATCTAATTTGGCTTCAGATAAAAAAAAAACAGACAGAAAATATATTATTTCTTGTATTGTGCACAATGAAAAAATCTATATCGATTAGCATTACATTATAAATATAATTTATTATTGTGAAAATACCTTGCATGGCTTGAAGAACAAAGGTAACTCAAATATCATTGCAATCGTGTTTATTGTCATCAACACATTTTTATCTGCATGTTACAGCGATCTCTATCAAAGAGTTTAGAAGAACAAGAGGTTCTGATGCTTTTTTAGTAACAGTCAGCCAATAGGTGGGCGCTTCGGTAGCGCAGCCACCATTTTGGGGTGAAAATTCCAACTGGAGTTACTGGACAACAGCACAGATAACAGGTTTTAGAGGTAGTTTTTTCTTGCATTAGTGGGTATTTCCGTTTTATGCAACTTTACACCTTTACTACTAGTTAACAACTCCACTAGGCCTGAAATTTTGTACATTTTAATCCCCTAGATCATGCTACAAACATGATGATTTTATAGAACATGATGCATTGCTGTGTCCGTTATCCTATAACTTTAATTGCCACTTTGGACAGTGGTGTTTTTTTTTTTTTTCTTTTTTTACATAGTCTTGCTTTAACGGTCATTAAAATAAGATAATATTTTATATCATAAAACATTGAGCATCTGGCTCGCCCATAGGCTTTTCTGCGGCAACTGCACATCCAATGGCGCGGGGGCGTCTCTGAGGTGCGACCAATAAACTTAGCCCTACATCATTACACAATTTTCAGGTCTTCACGTGCCTTCAGACACGTTACACAACTTCCACCAATCAGATGCATCACTGTGGGATTGTGGGATTGTTCAGGATTGTAGGTAATGAAGTACTTATCCAATACATTGCGAATAAAAGGGATTTATCTTAAAACAAGGTTAGTGCCCCATGAACTTTTGATGTTTATATGAGCATATACAATCACTTAGTACAGCCGTAGCTGGTTTTAAGTCTACCATGTATGGTTACATTTTAATGGCTTATATCCCAACTGTCAATAGAGAAATTGTATTGAATTTTTACTTCCGGCACCGGCTGTGGGCGGGACTGTGATGCTCTATTGGCTTTCACTTCTTGTCGTTATATACACATAATATACGTTCTTTGTCTCTGTTAGCTGTGTTTACGTCAAGCAGTTCATGGAATGTCACATGGTTATGGCTCTTCTTCATGTTCCACATACAGAATATTCTGTACAGAGAGCGCCCCCAGGCTATTGGTATGAATTGAAAACACAGCACATCTCAGTAAGAAGCGCTCATAATGATTACATCGACACATTTTAGTATAAATTCAATAAATATTATTCCTGTCTATAGAAATATGATGTGAATACTATGAGAATCTATCAATAGTTCTCCAAGTCTGCACATTTTTGAGCTAAAGCTCTGAGGGACGTTGTTTTGTGAATCGCTGTCATGACGACAGCACAGAGTTTGTTTTCTGAATGGACCAGCTGATGCTCATAATTCATATTAAAGGTATCGACTCATTTTTTTTTCATTTCATAACTCCTGACAAAAATTAAGACATAACTGTCACTATAAGTTTCTCAGAATGCAATAGAGGTCAAATACTGAAACTTGAGTCTTATATCTTTTTAGTGATGTATAGTTTGTCAAGGTATAACATTAAATCTGAACTTTGAACTAAAAAAAAAAAAACGCTTCAGTGCGCCGACGTACTGGCTGAAGGTTAACAGGTTAAAGTCCCTGTAAAGGCAATTCTACAAAAAAAGTTCTAAACACATTATAAATGTTGCATATGTATTGCTAAAACATATTACAAAGACTGTGAACTGTGAAGTACTGAAATGTGCAGTTAGACCGTTAAACAGTTTTTCACCATTGCAATTTTACGGATTGTTTGGGCGGGGCTAAAACAGGGCTCGATGACGCACTGGAGCCCATGAGCTCCTGGACACGCCCCTATTTGATGACGCACAGAGTCTGATCTCTCCCCTAACACACAATAACACTCCCCGAGCACATTCGCATTCACCGCTCAATCGCGAGTGACTGTCAGTACAACTACAGCTGAGCCTACAGTTTTCTAGCTAGCTATGCCTTCGACACAGAAATGCATAGGCTACTACCTGGATGCGATCATGTACAAAACAGATCGGTCTCTTCATTTAAATTTCATAAAAACGATCACATCAAGAAGAGGTTTTTAGAGAACCAACCTTGATGAAGAGCTGAGGATCACTGTCAACACCCGCCTCTGAAGTGATCATTTTACACTGGATAGTTTTATAAACTTTCCTCAGAGACAACTGGGATTCACTGATGATCTTGCAGTTTCATTGCAGTTCTTTCAGTGGAAACAACTTAAAATACTCTTTCATTTCTGGTCATACAGAAAATAATAATACATTATTCGCAAATACATTTATTTGCGTAAACTCACTATAATAAAAAAACGTTGTGCTTAACAAACAGGCGCGTTTCATGATCTCCGTGAACTGGAGCGCGAGAACTGAAACAGCCGCATTCAAATTTGTTCGTTTTAAATTGGACATTTAAAGCTTTAGTAGACTAAAGCTTTAAATGTCCAATTTAAAACGAACAAATTCGAATCGAAAAAGACAATATCTTCTGACTATGTAATTATGTAGCCTTGCTAATTATGTATTTCTCTCTAAAGGTGCATCCGGGGATGGAGATTTGTTTTTAGCAGAAACTGATTTAGAAAACAATAGTTTATTAATAAACAATTAATGCCTCATTATTTTATATTATTGTATTATCAGACACATTTATTATATCTTATAAATCATCTATAAATCCCCTTTCTGTAGGCTGTGGTTACGGCTCTTCTCATTCAGCACTGCGGGGAAAATATAATTTCCAGGTTCTAATTTGGCCTCAGAAAACCAGTAAAATCTTTTTTTTTTTTTTCATATTCATTTGTCAAATATTTTAAATGTTTAAAGGGGCAAAAAAAAATCAAACAAATATCTGAAAATTCGTCGATATATAGCCTATATATTTTTGCGCAGCACGTAGTCCTACAGTTCAAATGAACATTTTGGTGTTCAACTCTGCGTTTTACAAAATACAACAACCGTTCATTTTTCATTTTGCAATTAGGCCTACGGATTAAATAAGGGGAAACGAATGAACACAAAAGTATACTGACCGTTTGGACATATACGAGGCAGAGTTCTTTTTTAAAATTCATAAATGATACATGGAATAGCCTACTAGACAAAACCTCAAAGAAATGCCACAATCAAGACCGCGGAGCAGAAATGAGGGAGAAACACACAGAAACTCTGCGACTTTCCCTGCCATTAATGCTTGGATGACACACCACGTCTCCTTCCATAAATAGGACTTTAAGCAACAGCCTCTGGTGGAACGGCAACGCCATTCTGGTGTTCTATTGCGCATGCGCGACATTAACTGCTACTTCTTGACGTTCTACTGTAACCGTCTACTACGGGAGAACAGCTGATTTGCCGTAGTCGTTACTACGTGACAGATTAAGACAGTTAATGTTATGTTTTAGGTTATGTGGCATTGAAATCGTTTCTGTATATCATTAAGTGCTAAAATCAACCCTTCTCTTTCTTTTTAAAATCACTTTCTTTTTGTATTTTGTCTGATGATTAAATTATTCCCTATGCCGTCCTCTTTACTGTTGCTTAGTGATTTTTGCGCTCTTTAGCTACGGCAGTTAACTGTTTATTTCCGGCTGCCGTTCTATCAGCAGCTGTTGCTTAAAGTCCCTAATTAATGTCTAGTGCGGTGGCTGTGATATACCAACGTCCGTTGCCATTGGAATGGCTTATCGCGAAAAGGAAAAAAAAAATGTTTTAGTCGCATAACACCGTTAATAGAAACGCTGTCATTTCACAATATTTTTTTATCGACAATCAGAAAAAAAACCCGCAAAAGTTTTGTGCAAATATGTATTGACGCCACTTAACCGAGCAAAAAGGTTTCACTCGGTTATGCAATTTTAAACGGTTAATCAGTTAACCGGTTAACCATGGACACCCCTAGAGACGACTCAACGCCTGCGATATGTTATGGCGCCGTTTTATACATAAACAATATTTATATTTATTATTTATATATAAACAATATAAATGTAAGCCAGAGGAGAACTGGCCCCCGACTGAGCCTGGGTTCTCCCAAGGTTTTTTCTCCATCCAATCTGATGGAGTTTTGGTTCCATGCCACTGTCGCCTTGCTTTTGGCTTGCTCAGTTGGGGTTATTTAGTGTTTATCAATATTATTGATCTGTGTTGTACTACTTTCATGTTATCACTGTGAAGCTGCTTTGATACAATCTGTATTGTGAAAAGCGCTATATAAATAAATGTGACTTGACTTGACTTGACAACTGAATCTCTGAATCTGAATCACACTACTGAATCACATTAAATCCCGCAAGTTACACTATTTTTTTTCATGTAATGAGACAACTAGGCAATATCATCGAAGGAAGTATTATTATAGGGTTAGTGGAAGGTTTTAGAAGTCAAGACAGAAGACTGGTCATTCCTCTGGTCACGAAGCGACGGAGGTGAAATGAAATGACAATATGTAATTTATTCCTATGACAGTATCCATTACTCCAGTCTTCAATGTCACATGATCCTTCTGAAATCATTCTAAAATGCTGATTTGGAGCTTAAGAAACATTTATTATTATCATCAATGTTAAAAACAGTTCTGCTGCTTAATATTTTTGTGGAAACCACAAAATTCTTTGAGAATAAAACGTTAAAATGACAAATAGAAAAAAAAATATTTTCTAAAATTACAAATGCCTTTATTTTCACACTTGATCAATTTAAGGCATCCTTGCTACCTCTGAATGGTAGTGTACACTACATAAAGGGTCAATGTACGATTTAGAAATAACATCTAGGACATTTGACCAGTGAATTTGACAGGTGGACTCACCAGTTTCTGGAAGAGATGTCCAACAGTGACCTTCTCATCCCACTGCTGAATGCTGGGGAAAAGAGCATCATAAAACTCCTTATGAACCTCAAAGATGTCTTGGATCATGAAGAAAATAGTGTCAATCTGCTCCATTGTAAGCACTGGCTTTGATGTAGTAGCTGTAGCTTTAAGTGGCTTCATGGGCTGAGAGAAAATGAAAGATAGAGAGTTGAATTAATACACGTTCACTACAATACACGTTGCATGTATTTGCATATGAAGTATTAAATTGCCATATGCAAAACCACCAAATTTAATTTTAAAGTCAAGTCACCTTAATTTGTAAAGAGCTTTATACATTACATATTGTTTCAAAGCAGCTTTACAGTGATAAACAAGAAAATAATGATAAATGATGCAAACAACTCTAAAGAGACAATAGCAAACATTAATTTTTCAGGTAAAATCTCTTTAGTGTCGACTCAGGTTGGTTAATAACTATGTAAAGTTATATGAAACATTAATGTCATCGTATTTTCACTGCATTTAGATTAGCCAAATTTCATGTAGTCTCCCAGTGGTAAACATTGACGGGTGGGTCAATTTCTCTCTCCACTTCCTGTGAATTTATAGATCGATTTACATTTGTTTATTTTTCTTTTGTAATGCTGTCCAGACTGAACAGGGTTCAAACCCTCTGTGTTTTTCTAAATTTTAAAAAAGAAAGCACATGACCATGCAGTGTAAATGAGAGAAGAAGAAACATTTCACAGCACAGGTATTCATGTGTGTTTGCCTTCATTTCTTTCTTCAGGGCTGATAACACCGTGTTAAAGTGCATGATGGCTATTTTCAGATCTGTATGACTCATTAAAAGTTGCTGCTTTTTTTCTGCCTCATGAAACTGCTTTATGTTTGCAGTTTTGTATTCCTGTATTGATGCATTTCTGACTGAAGCAGGAAGTTTGGTTGGGGCATGTCAAAGAGCTTGCCTCTTGAAATTGCCAATAGACCTTATTCAGAGCAGCGCCATGACAGGTATGAAAGTGAGGCTGTGAGGGATAGACTTACCGTGTTTCCAATGGCATCCGCTGTAAAAAGCTGAATAAAGCGGCTAGAATACTTACAATTTTCCACAGCTTACATTGTCGGGAGTTTTTTGTCAACTGACATTTCTTAGAAAGATATTTTTCCAGTGTTTCATGAGCAGAACAATCCGAAAACACATTAAATAACAATACAGCCCATTGAAGAGATGCAAGTCTATCCCTCACAGCCTCGTTTTCATTCTCATTAAAAATCAAAGATGGCACTGCCGTGAATAAGGCGTATAGCCTTTAGTTTTTTGTCAGTCACAAACCATGATTTCCAGCTCGTTAATACAAGTAATGTGAACATTCTCACTCTAGAGATCATTTAATTGAACAAAAAAATACAAATAATATTTTGGACATTTTCCCAGATTAAATTTTAATGTATTTATCGTTTAAAAGTTTGGGGTCTGTAAAAGTTTTGTTTCTTATGCTCACCAAGTCTGCATTTATTTGATCAAAAATAAAGTAAAAACCGTAATATTGTGAAATATTATTACAATTCACATTATTTGTTTCATATTTTAATATATTTTGAAATTTACTTGTTTCCAGTTATGGCAAAACTGAATTTGCAGCACCCATTACTGCAGTCTTCAGTGTCACATGATTCTGCAGAATTCATTAAAAAATGCTGATTTGGTGCTCAAGAAATATTTCTTATTATTATTAATATTAAACACAGTAACCTTTTTCATGACAAATAGAATACATTTTTGATTAATAGAAAATTCAATAAAGATCTTTGGTAACACTATTGTTAAAGTTAAAGTCTTTACTATCACTTGATCAAATGAGATGTGATCAATCTGAAAATAAATATTTATTATTTATTAATAAATATTAATAAATTATTTATTATCTGCTATTCTAATCAAAAGGTATGATGTCAGGATTCAATTAGATACTCTTCAGGCAGCACTGAACTCACTTCTGCTCTTGTACTGTAATGAACATAAATGATAAATGTTATCATGGGCATTTCAAAATACCATGAATAATTCCTTATTAATTATTTTGATTTTTTAATAGACTTTTCTATAAACCAGTTAAAATTTACAACACTGCCTGTATGCTGCGTCAAAAAGACATGCGCATTCTGATGTAAACAACGTGCATTAGAAGTATGGCGTAACGAGTAAAGGAGACATGCAGATTCTGAATAAAAATCCACATTTACTCTTTGACAGTACTGTAGTTGGTGCTTATGGAACCGCAGAAATGCAGCAGTTACCCCCGGCAACATGCAAACAAAGCAGGCACTACTTTCGGTTTCAGAACCAGGGGCCTGTTTCAGAAAGGAGGTTAAGTGAAAACTCTGAGTATGTTAACCCTGAAATGAGGGAAACTCTGGGTTTTCCGTTTCAGAAAGGGGGGTATATCAAACCCGAGAAAGCAGAGTAAGTCAAGCCCGTTTCTGAAAGAGAGGTAACTTATACTCTGAGTCAGTTACCATGGTAACTTACTCTGTGAACCTAACCTGGTCGGGAGCAGGTTTTCTTCAGTAAACCCAGAGTTTCTTGTGGTCTCCTCCCCTTTTTTAAAGAGGAAGTGCTGTTTAAACACCAACAATAATACTAAAATGTATTTACACATTCTTTAAGGAATATATATATTGTTTGTCCATGGTTTAATTGACTAAATCTGTTTTGCAGCACTTTGCCAAAAAATAAAAGGATTAAAACATTTGCTAAACTTTTATTTGATTACCACTGTTTTGGATAATATATTTCTATTAAATCATTTAAAAAATTGTAATAAAATTTAATAAGTTATTAATGATGAAAAATAAGATGTCAATAATAATCATAATCAATTATTGAAGTTAGTTGATATTATGTTTTATTGAACAAATGTTTAATTTATTTAACTGTCATTTTAACTGATGAAAATAATAACCGTAATTTAATAATGCAGTTTATATATTTAACAATTGTTTAATACCATAAACCGTGATATTTTCTGAGACGGTTCTCATACTGTGAAACTCTCATACGTTACAACCCCACATGGGGGAGTATGTAAATATAACACTATGTAAATATTTCAAACAGATTTTTGTATTCGTTATGGTGTTCATCACAACTCCAAATACATAAAGAGTACATAAAGGCTATTTATTTTCAAACTTAAAAATTTTTAAATCTGGACTAAAACATGCCATAAGCCTATATATTGTTTGAAAAATGTTCAGATTCTTTATTGTTGTTCGGTAACATTTTAACAGAAATTAAGATGTTCATTGTTAGTACATATTGCGATACTCTCATGGCGTACTGATCGCGCCCTGCCCCCTGCTGCCCCGCCCAGCCCTAGCCCATTGTTAAGGATGACCTCACTTTACCTTGTCACAAAACTAATTTTTCTTCCTTGACATTTGATTAAATAGTAATTAGGGGTGTAATGGTAAACGTATTCATCCTGCAAAATTCCGTGTCTTATGTGTACAAGACGAATGCAGTGTTGTAGCCTAACCCCCATTAACCACCACCAATAATTGCAATAAGCTCCATGTTTTGTTACTTTCGATAAGAAACAAAGTGTCTTTTTCAAATAATGCCCATTTTATATTGAAATTCAAACATTTTGAATTTCAATTGAATTAGTGGTGCATCATGGTTTTCCGGTTTGATTGATTGACAGATTGATTTAGTTCAGTACATGCGTGTAATTAATTAGCCCCCTCTTGTTTGCTGTGTATTTAAACCTTGTTTTTCTTTCAGTTCATTTTCAGTTCTACGTTCAGATCACGTGATCATCAACTTCTAAATTAAAATTTGTGTTTGTGCGTTGGCTGGCGCTGAGCCAGAGACAGACGTAATCAGCACTGTCATACATCACAATCATTCAGTGTTTTCCACTAGATAAGGTTTATTTTAGGTTTCAGACATTTAAATACACATAAGTATTAGCAAAACAACATTTTTAGTTTGTAAAACATTGACGTCTATGGAAGCAGGTAATAACAACCCTTTCAATTATAAATTGACGACGTTTTTGGATACACTTTGTCAAGTCATGTCAAGTCACCTTCATTTATAAAACGCTTTTAACAGTATGGACCGTTTCAAAGCAGCTTTACAGCCATAAAAGAAATTACTGTAACAGACTGTTTAGGCTTTACAACAGCATTAGGATAAAGTTATTGTCCAGCTAAAGTTAGTTTTGATTGGTTCACTTCCGTTGCGAAGATCATAACACGACATCGTTCTAACAGAAAAACTCTTAACAAGCTCCGGCTGCCCATTCACACAAAACAGTGCCTGGTGTCTTGAGAACGCACTTCCTGAAATAGGGTCGAAGGTGCAAACGATTACTCGTTATCAAACCTCCAAAACGCAAACCCGCAAAAACGCAGATGAAGCGCACATGCGCATCACATGTTCAGTCCACAGGTATATGTGTTTGAATATATATATGCGCAGGCATGTAGTCCTCCTTCACAAATCAACCCTCAACAATATACTTGTCTGGTCTGAAAAATGTATAATACATAATTTTTTGTAGCGTCTGCATAGCCACGCAAACCGGAATTATCCCAACAAAGTTTATCTGTACAGAGATAAAGGGAGGGAAGCCTTCATAGGGGAGAGACTAGTTGACACTTCAGGACTGCGTTGTTGTCATGTCCAGGTGCTGGTCCTTCATCAGATCTGGACATGGCCTGGATCTGGCAGAGTGCAGTAAACCTTGGTAAAACAAACATTAGCATAGACGCAATCCTTCTTATGATGTACCAAGTACATCAGGATTTATGGGTAGTGTTCCCGGTTCCGACTGATCTAAACTATGCAGCCTAGCATTGAATTATAGAAATCTATACTGTGGTATGTGTATGCTAGGCCAAAGAGACGTTTTTAGTCTAGATTTGAACTGATAGACTGTGTCTGCTTCCCAGACAATGTTAGGAAGATTCTTCCAAACCAGTTACCTATATTTTGTGTAAGTAACTGTTAAGTTTACTCTTTTCTTCTCACACTTCACCAGCCACTTACTTTTAATGTATTTCGGGAAAAGTAGATAAATTGACGTGTTGTAGGCCTAAATCTGACAGATACAATTCTCTGAACTGCGGTGCGTACTTACATGGCATATCGTTTTTTGTTTTTTTTTTATTAATTAATTAATTTATTTATTTATTTATTTTATTTAAATCCAACTGATCGTGCAGGCGCCTTACACGTGTGCTCACAACATATATGTTCTTCTGTTGCTAACTTGAAATTTCAGCGAGTGCATCATCAAACCAAAATGAAGTCAACCAAGTATGAAAGTTACACCGCATCAGACAGTGCAGTTCACACCTTACTCTTACAGTCTCATTAAAGCCCCCTGCTCCCCCTCTTCTCCTCAGGGGCGTGTCTAGAAGGGGGGCACGGGGTGGCACTGGCCCCCTTGGAATTTGACTGGATCAGAGCGCAGTCAATCGCTGTGTGACTTGCAATTCGCAAAGCGGAATCACATCACAGTTCCGCGTTTTTCACAAAGTAGGAGAGACAACTTGTCACGTCACTGTTTATGGTATATACACACTCAATTACAGTATATATTTTGAAATATTGCACTTAATGTTAGTCTGATTACTTTCGTGTGACTGATCAAGCCAATACCATTAGATTAGCTTAAGATTGTTTTTTCCCAAAAAGATTATTGGATTCATATATTTTGAAGTTTTGCTTCAGATTAGCGACGGCTAATATCTGGCATCATTTCAATTGTTCTTGAATGCGGACTTGCGGAGACAGGTTATTTCGGTTTCAGTGAATGCTGTTTAATCGACCTAAAGTTGGGTGCGTCTAATCACATCTGTTTTAATTTAATGTTTCCTTAGATAAGTGTATGTGGGGCACTACGGGTTTGGCCAATCCAAAGCCATTTTAAGAGAAGTAAGTTGATCGACTAATGCCTTTAATGATGACCAAAACCTCAACTGAAGTAAAACGATTGAATTAAGTTCAAGAGGGTGCATTCCAAGGAAGTTATTAAAGTATCTTTTGATTGTGTACGTGTGAATACGGAAAATCTCAGATATTTAGCCAATTACCTCTGTTTGATGACTGGAACTGGTGAGCTTGAGTCGGAGACCTGCGAAAGACGCAAGGACCTCAAAGTGGTATAGTTTCCTAATCTGAGCGGGTAAAATATAACTAAATTGTTGGAAAAAATATATGTATATATACATTTGCTTAATTTTAATGATACCCAAATATCATTAAAACTTTTTTTTAATTTATGGAGTCAGATAAAATAACAAGTAATATATATATGAGAAAATGTGTTCCATTTAATCTTGTTGTGTTCCGTAAAAGGAAAGACAGTAACGCACAAAGACCTTCCCCACTGATTGGATGCCTCTGTTGGGCCAATTAGCGTGGACCTTACATCAGCATGCCCACCGCCCCACCAAACACATACTGTATTTTGGATGAATTACAAATTAGATGACATCAGCATGACAGGAATTATGTCCCCCTCTGTCATTTCAAGGAATGATTGGAGAAGATAAATAAATGTGTTTCCTCATTTATATACAGTATGCTCTGCCAAAGTATGTGTAGCTATTTTGCTTGTGGGTCCAAAGTACTGTGTAATGTTTGGACAGGAAGTGTGCAGCATAGAGCTGAAGTACATAAAACCCGGGTCTGTTGTAATTAGTGTGTGTGTGTGTGTGTGTGTGTGTGTGTGTGTGTGTGTTACTAGTTTGTGCTCCTAATGGTTTTAGAGGAAAGCATTATTTATGATAGGGGTTTCATTTTAGCTCTGCATCCTCTCTTATCAAGTTCAATGAACAATCTAGAAACCCGCTGTTGATTCAACTCCCATTAGATTGTGATTAGAAATAAATGGCAAGAGAGAGACTGGCACAACTGATTGAATCTTTGACTGCTGTGATACATTGTTGCACAGAATACACTGGACAGAAGATAAAAAAACAGGAAATGACACATTCAAACAGCAGAGGAACAAAGTACTGCTAGACTTCAGATTTCAGCTTTTTCAGGAAATACTGTTTCCTGATTGGCTTAGCGTACGCATGCTCTTTTTACAGCACTCTAAGCAGCCAAATTGTAGAAAACTAACTGTTCCTTGCTCTTATTAAATATAAGAATAAACATTCAAAACAAACACGAATAGTAAATCATATCTATATTTACATAAAAAGTTTTAAAGGTACAAAATTGCAAACAGCGAGGGTAATTGATGCTGATTGGTCAATAGGTGTGTTTTGTTTATTTTCAGTAAAGCACAGCTATGATTGCTTCACCCAACAGATCTGTGTAAACCCTTAGCAATCACCATGAGCAACATAAACAATCAATATACTATAAAATATGTTCCATGTAATATGATTTTTGACAAAAGCAACCGTTTATTTATTTATTTATTTAAGTCAGACTTAACTCTTTTGGCATTATGTCTTAATTTTGAGGCCACTAATACCAAATAATACCAGGTAATACCAAGCTCTGCTACTTTGCTTTGCTTCGTAGACAGAGTCTGCCTGCCCGTTTGTCTGAAGTATAAAATCATTGGTTACCCGTAAGCCGAAATACTGGAGTGAACATGGCTGGCCGAGTTTTGCTGCCTCCTTAACCTGATCCTCCATGAGTGCAACCAATGGGGGACAAAATCACAACTATCGCCTTGCCGGCCTTTAGCCTGCCCAGTTCCTCGATGACGATCGGTAATAGTTGACAAATTAAACTTTTCCCAAAACCTGCCGGGAGTAGGGCCACAACATCACCTCGATTCAAAATGTTTAACAAACACTGTTCGGGCTTCAGTTTGCAAATGCCGGGAATATTCTCCACAACAGAGCAAATTGCATCCCGTGTCTCCATATCCATTGTCGTTTTCGATTTCCCTAACCTAAAATACAATCGGTGCTTAGCATCTACGTCACGGCTCTCAGCCCGCCCTCTGATCGTTGATTGACCGGCTGTTTTCAGGCTGGAGGAAAACTGAGAGACATGTCGATGCCTCAGACTAAGTAAAGAGGCAAAACGAAAGTACGAAGTCTGACGCAGTCAGGCTAACACGCTTTCCTCTCAATGAATGTTTTCACATGTGGGTATGTATTTGTGGAAGCAGCCCACAGTTTCCGAAGTGCAAAGGAAATAATTTTATTTTAAAGGGGTGGTTGATTGCGATTTAACTTTTTTCATTTTAAATAGTGTGTAATGTTGCTGTTGGTGCATGAATAGTATCTGCAAAGTTGCAGCGCTGTAAGATCAATGTAAGCAGAGATATCGTCTTTTAAAAATCTGGAAGTTTAATGCCTACAAAAACGATTCGAATGGGACTACAACGGGTTTTAGATGTCACTAACCCATACATTTACATCAACCCTCCCTCCGGAATATGCAAAAAAGGGCATGGCCATATTTCTGCGGCTCATCGTGTGTTATTTTCACCCAGCTGTCAGGTCTTCAGGCTTCCCACGGACGTTGTATTTCATCAAAAATGGATACAATTTATGTTTGATTATGTTCCTGAAAATTACAATCGTAATTTAGCTCTCTGTGCTGTGCATTTTACATGAGACAGCTTCCAGAATCTCCACAAATTCAACACCGGATTCAACAAGAAACTGTTACTAAAACATGAAACAGTTCCAACTTTAAAACCAGAGGCAGCAGCTGTTGGGCCACAACTTGTAAGTAGGCTAAGACTTAATCATTTTAAATGTATTTTTAGTTTTATTTATTTGATAGGGACAATGCACATTAATGAACTTCTGAATTGAGACAACAAAACAGACGTAAACATGCCGGATTATAGCCACAGGGCTAATTTACATCCGTAGTCCCTAGACAAATAACAAAAAATACAAAGATTACAACAAACAAAATAACAACAAAAACAAAATAAACAAAAAAAAATGAAATAAAAATTACAAGCAGAATCAACAACAAAAAACACAGAAAACACTTAGTGGTCACAAGTCTGGTTTTGAATATAGGAAATGTGGAACATTCCCTGACAGAGATAGGGATACTGTTCCATAACTTACAGGCCTTCACAGACAGAGAATTCTGTCCAAAGGCTGTTCTTCTGAACGGAACTTCACAGTCACCTCTAACAGAGGCCCGTGTCCTGGCACCACTATTAGTGTTTAGTTTAAAAAAGTCCAACAAGGGGGGTGGGGCTAATCCATTTAACACTTTGTAAACAAAACCGGCATATTTAAAAAAAATTAAATTCTCTATGCTTAATATGTTGTGTTTTTGTAAAATCTTACAAATATGGAAGGACATTGGCTTTTTATCAAGGACTTTTAAGGCATTTTTATAGAGTAATTCTATTGATTTAAATGTGTTCATACCGGTCAAAGTCCAGCTGGTACAGCAATATTCCATATGCGATAGAATCATCGAATGTAAAAACACTTTAGCAGCCCCAAATGGTATAAATTGACGAATTTGTTTAAAATTTCGTAAATTAAATTTTACTTATATTTTTTGACATGTTTTTTAAAACTTAATGTAGAATCAAGGGTCAAACCAAGGTACTTAAATTCCGAGACAATTTCTAATTCTTCTCCTTTTAGAAATACACCAGATTGTTTTATGTCACGAGACTGTTTAGTAAACATCATACAGACGGTTTTTTCAACATTAAGTAACAGACAGGATTTAAAGAGCCATCCATTTACAGGGACCAGAGCAGAGGTCAAAATGGCAGAAGCTTCTTGAACACTTTTTGCACTGCGTCATCAGCATACATTTGAAATTCAACATCAGCACAAGTGTTTGGAAGATCATTTATATATAAAGAAAATAGTAGAGGACCGAGTATTGACCCTTGAGGCACACCAACGGGGACATCCAATAAAGACGATTTGACACCGTTAATATTAACACACTGTTTTCTTGATTCCAAGTAAGATTTAATCCATTGAATGGCATTTAAAGAAAAGTTAAAATATGTCAGTTTAGATAATAAAATGTCATGATTCACAGTGTCAAATGCCTTTTTTAAATCTAAAAACACCGCTCCGACACAGGCATTATTGTCCAATTTACTTTTTACTTTTTCTACAAACAAACTATTGGCAAATTCAGTCGAATGATTGGTGCGGAATCCAAATTGCATAGGATGCAAGGAGGAGTGGCCATTATTTAAGTATTCATTTATAATTTTAGCAACCCACCTCTCTGCAACCTTAGAGACAACCGGGAGGATACTGATGGGTCGGTAATTGATTACATTTAATTTATCACCTGATTTAAAGATTGGGGTGACAAAGGCCATTTTCCAGAAAGATGGAACAGTTTTCTGCTTGAATGATAAATTAATCATATATGTAATTGGAGCAATTAAGGAATCTTTACATAATTTTAGAGAATATGAATCTAGCCCATAAACAGCCTTTGCTTTTGGAATTCTTAAGTGACCCAATGATGTTATCTACCTCTAGCTCTGTTATTTCACGCAAATTGAACACAGGCTTGGCAAAATCAATGGGTCTAGATATTTTATCAGATGGCTCAAACTGTTCAGTTATCTCCCTAACAGATTTAGAAAAGTATTGGTTAAATTCTTTTGATAGAGAATTTGCGTCTTTAACTACAGTGTTGTTAATTCTGAGTTCAAAGGCTTCAATTGACTTTTCTTTTTGCCTACCAAGTAATTTATTGAGATTTTGCCAAATCTTTTTGCCATTTCCCTTGGCCTCAATGATAATATCCATTAAGAATTTTGCTTTTGCCTTCCGCATGTAGTTAATGACTTTATTTCGTAAGGATGTGAATTTTTGCCTATCTATTATAAGACCTGATTTTAATGATTTTTTCAGTTGGACATTGTAACAAAGTTCAGGGAAGAAGGAGGCAAGAACCGGATAGTAATAATAAAATAAAACTTTATTTAAATAAAATAAACAAACCAATTACCTGCCAGCAGCCCCTCGTGGACGACTGCTGGCTACCCAAAATAAAACATAAATACCGGCCAGCAGCCCCTCACGGACGACTGCTGGCTTACCAAATAAAATATAAAATACAAACAAAAGCAGGTCTGTTCCTCTCTCGATCATCCACTCCGTCGCTCCCCCTTTATGGCTCCGCTCCTTCGTGAGAGATGCGAGACCGGTGTGCTTCACAGGTGCTGCTCATTAGCAATCGCACCACCGGCCTCGCGACTTTCTCTCACGTCCCTCGGTCGTCCTGCTCACCACATACCCCCATCACCCCTCACAGGCCGGGGGGTACACCCGAGACTGTGCCTACTCCCCCCCCCCCCGGCGGCGGCGATCCCTAGGGGGTATGGATCGACGAGCCGAGGGAGACGGAGACGGAAGCACGAGGAGCGACGGACACGAGAGAGGGGAGAGAGGAAAAAAAAAAAAATTGGTCCGGCTCCCACAACGCGCTGTCATCTTGTCCCTCACCAGCTGGGCGATCTCCTCCGCGGTGCCCGGCGGCGACGCTGGATGGCCCTCGGTGAACGCCTCGACGCTCCCCCGCCCCCGGTGGACGGCAACGGCTCCTCGGGTGCCTTGGGCAGACGGCAGGAGTCCCCCGCTCCCTGCTCCTCCCCTTCACTGGCGGATGGCAGCAGGTTCCGGCCCACGGCAAGCGGCGGTGACTCCTCCTCTCCCTCCCGAACGGCAGCCGCCCCTCCATTTTCCAGGTGGTCGGCGGCGAGCTCGGGCCTCCCACCGGCAACTCATCCCAGCGCCCTGCCTCGAGCGTCCATGGCCGCGAGTCCCCCGCTCCCTGCTCCTCCCCTTCTGCGGCGGACGGCAGCAGGCTCCGGCCCACGGCGAGCGGCGGCGACTCGCGCACCATGCTCGATGGCACCGCGGATTCCCCACAGCGGCGAGGACCCTCGGACAGCGCGTTCCTCCCTCTTCCCGGGTTTCGGCACCAGTGTAACAAGGTTCAGGGAAGAAGGAGGCAAGAACCGGATAATAATAATAAAATAAAACTTTATTTAAATAAAATAAACAAACCAATTACCTGCCAGCAGCCCCTCGCGGACGACTGCTGGCTACCCAAAATAAAACATAACCGGCGAGCAGCCCCTCACGGACGACTGCTGGCTTACCAAATAAAATATAAAATACAAACAAAAGCAGGCCTGTTCCTCTCTCGATCATCCACTCCGTCGCTCCCCCTTTATGGCTCCGCTCCTTTGTGAGAGATGCGAGACCGGTGTGCTTCACAGGTGCTGCTCATTAGCAATCGCACCACCGGCCTCGCGACTTTCTCTCACGTCCCTCGGCCGTCCTGCTCACCACAGACATCCCTGTCCTTCATTAATTTCCTACAATTATCATTTAGCCAAGGTAACAACTTTCCATTTCTCTTATTATGGCTCCCTCTTTTAATAAAGTTTAACATTACTTGATTGATTTTAAACTAAAAAAGATCACTACAATTCTCTATGTCCTCACTTTGATTTAATTCACTCCAATCAATTTCTTGTATAGAAGCCGCAAAATTTGCCAGTTGGTTTTTTGGAATAGCATTATACACAGTATGACTGTGTGAAACTTTAAAACGTCGTTTTGTAAGCTTTCTTGAAAAAAAGACAGCATTATGGTCTGATAAACCTGTCATAAAGTTAAATGTTTTAGCAATTCTTTCAGGTCGATTAACAAAGAGTAAATCTATCAATGTTTCAGAACGAAAAGTTATCCGGGTAGGCTGTTGAATTAATTGTTTAAAATTATAGCGGTCTGTTGTAGCTTTGAGATGTTTCCTAGCCTTCTTTTCATTCCAATTTACGTTAAAATCACCAATAATAATTGTTTCTTTGTTTAAAGTACAATATTTGAGAAGTTTTTCAAATTTTTCATAGAAATCCAACTTTGCAGATGGTTTACGATATACACATATTATGGTAAATGACATTGAAGATGAAAGGGATACATCTACTCCGACACATTTAAGTTGGATATCCTCTGGCCATACAATCTGTTTACTATTAAAAACGTCTCTTACGTACAATAAAACTCCTCCGCCCCTACCATTTTCCCTGTCGTTCCTGTACACATTATACCCAGGCATTTTTACAACAGAATCTGGAGAGCTATGTGTCAACCACGTTTCAGAGAGGCCAATAAAATCGATTTTGGAATTACATAGCAGATGTTCTAGCTCTTCGCGTTTAGGTGTCATACTCCTTATGTTTAAGTGTCCGCCCAATAAGCCTTTAGGTTTGGCTCGCGGGTCCCAAATTATTTTCGCCTGATTCAGAGTACGGAATATATTCGATAATCTGTGTCTTTTGAACACGGGATTCCTAATTTTGGTCTGTATACGCCTTATTCACGGCAGCGCCATCTTTGATTTTTAATGAGAATGAAAGTGAGGCTGTGAGGGATAGACTTGAATCTCTTCAATGGGCTGTACTGTTATTTAATGTGTTTTCGGATTGTTCTGCTCATGAAACACTGGGAAAATATCTTTCCAAGAAATGTCAGTTGACAAAAAACTCCCAACAATGTAAGCTGTGGAAAATTGTAAGTAATCTAGCCGCTTTATTCAGCTTTTTACAGCGGATGCCATTGGAAACACGGTAAGTCTATCCCTCACAGCCTCACTTTCATACCTGTCATGGCGCTGCTCTGAATAAGGTCTATTATTACCTGGGAAATGGGTGGAAACTGCGGTCTGGAGCACTCACCGGCAGAGGTGACAGTATCTGACTGCACCACCGGAGACTGCCGCGGATCTTGACCAGTCCATGGATATGAGACGTCTGCAACGGATCTTTGCAGTCGACGATCTCGCGGTCCACACAACACGCAGCCCCCAGCCGGGTCTCCACCGGTTATCGGGTCACACAGCGGGCAGAAACAAACAGACGCAGCCCCCAAACCAGCCGATGAACACGAAGACGCCGCGGCCAGCAGCGTGCCTCTCCCACCGGAAGCACAGCAATCCAAACGAACGTCAGGAAGTACTCCATCGCTCCACATCGGTATTCTCGGCACCACGATACTTCCTCCTGAAGATGGTAACCCCACGGTACCTGAGTGACCGTCCCAAGCCAAGCCACTCGAAGCCAGCACCACAGGGCAGGACACCCCCGCACCACCCACCGCAAGAGCGACAGGCCAGGCCGAACCAGGCCCCCACCACCAGAAGGGAGGAAGCCACATGAGCCCCACAGGTGGGCAAAGCTCCACGGGTGGCCAAATGCCAGCGTTCATTGACTGATGAATGGCCCAGGATGGAATCACTGATGTCACTGGATCACCGCTCTGTGTAGCATCCGATAGCAGGGGGCCAGGATTCAATTCAACATCACCAGCAAGCAAGAGAACCAAAGCGATCCGATATAGCACCGACGACCCACTATTCAAGTGGGTTTCTCTTTGTCTTTTTGAAGGTAGGGTTACTTGTCCGTCTTTCAGAAAAACTGAGAACAAGTCATGTTGACTCTTTCGGTTTGGTATATAGCCTCCATTTGTGATTTCTTTCATCAGGCAACATCTTAAATTCAGTAAGAATGTCACAATCACAATTGTTAAAACAAACCAGAATTGTGGTTTAGATGTCTTGAATAAATTAGTCAAATTTGCTGGGTGCCCAGCACCTGCTCGTCCGTGTGCCCACACAGCAGCCATCTTGTTCATCTTCATTTGCATGTATAATTTCAGACGTAATGTTTTAGTTTTATCAAATGCCAGCGCTGGCTTTAAAGCCACTTAATTATGCTATTTTGTGCCTACGACAAATACGTACAAACATTTTGGACCTGAATTTGTAAATGTACTAATTTTGTAAATGTATTTTTCATGTACAGTATATATACTTTATGACGTAATTTTTCGATTTGATCAAGAACGTAAACCAATGCCAGAGCTGTTTGTGTGTAGTAGCCAGTTAGTCCGATGCTATTTTGTGTAAGACAAACGTGTATAAAGTTAAAAAATATAGGCAAATTACCATTCAGAAATGTTTTGTAAGAGCTGTGTTTAAGGAGGTTCTGCTTGACTCTCTTCATCGCCGCTTTCTGGGTCTGATTCTGGCTCATACTAATACTGCAGTATCGACACCATTATTTACATTGACCGGTGCACATGAAACATTCGCAAAGGTAATGGGCGTGAAGATTCCAGACAACGTGCACTACACAGTTTAGCCAATCACAACACACCGGCCCAAACTAACCAATCTGAGCCCATTGCCTGTTTCTGAGGAAGTGGTTTCATAGAATCAGGATGTAAACCGGTCGTTCAAATGACAGAGGAGAAAGCGGCCTACAATAAAGGTGAAATTTATGAAAAATAAGACTTATAAAAAAAAGAAAAAAACACGAATACATGTTATATTGCACCTCATAAACACAATCATTCAAAAAAAACAGCAGTATACCACCCCTTTAAAAGTTTTCTGTTTCTGGTAGAACTAACAGTCCATTATACTGTGTTTATACTGGGCAACCTTCGCTTCTTATGTTGCACTAAACCGCAAATGGATCTGGTTACAAATAAAAGATGTAAAACAAACGTTTTCTCATGCAGAGAAATCAGTATGTGTGTGAGGAAATATCCTATATTGTGCAGATGAGAACTGTTTCTAGTCATCTATTAGATAAGGTATTACATCAAAGAACATTTTCTTGTCATTTACCGTCACTGTCAAGGACTATTATTTCTGAAAGGATGGAATTTAAAGATTTTTTTATTTTTAAAAAAGTAACATATTAACACATGTATTTTCGTCTTTAACATTTGTATTGTGGTAACCATTTTGTAAAAGCAACATGGTACTCTAGGCATGCTGCATTATGAATACAGTCACGCCTGAAGGGGCTGTGCTTCAAGAGCAAACCTCGAGTATGTTATATTGCTTACTTAAAACACTCCACGCACCAAGGACTGAGACGTTCCTACATCAAGATTATCATAAAGTGTGAGTGACAATATTTGTGGCAGTAGTAAGTACTCACTAGCAGCAATGCCTCCAGCTGATTAATATAGATTTCTTCACTGGCCAAGAAACCAGACAGAACCAGTTTCTTCATTTCCAGACCTTTTTCCATGTCTCCCTGAAACAGAAACACATACAATACAGATGAATCAGGCAAATCTAAAAAAGTATAACATGCACTGGGGCTATCAAAGCTTCAAAACTGATACAAAACCAAAGTGGTCCAAATGACTTATGCTATCGTATTTATAGCATAAATTGTAATTATATTTTCCATGTGAGTGGTGCTTAATAAATCGCTAAACTATTGAAAATAATGGACCTGTTTTTGAAGTAAAAATTTCCCATAGTTTTGCTAATGTAAGATTGTCAGTGAATAATTTAAATACAGCCTGTTATCATACAATGCTTCTAGCTTTAGAAGATTGGTAAAATAGTGTGGAAGTAATAAGAACATTTTGTCACTTTGGAACTTGGCAACAACAAGTCATTTTATGCTCCACGGTAGAAAGAAAGTAATACAAGTTTGGAACAACATTAAGGTAAGAAAATGATGAGAGAATTTTCATTTTAGGATTATCTAATTCCCTCTTGCACATTTTACGGCAGTTTCAAAATCAAGCTGCCTTGTTTCCCAGGACTTGTACCAAAGAGTTCTGCATCAAAAGAGCAATGCTGTACCAGGTGAGCTACGAAGCATGTTTACATACAGCAGAAAAGCAATAAAGATGGAGAAAGCTATGTGACACAAATGTCACAAATTTGCCCAGTGGCGTGTACATCATGGCCTCCTAATCAGGGATTGACATTAACACCCGCCAACCCGCCAAATGCGGGTGGATTTCACGCGTGGCGGGTAACACAGTCATTCTCACTAGCCACTTTGGCGTGTTGAAAAATTGTAGTCTTGTCAAAAGACATCTGACATAACAAACGAATTGCACGACATTAGACATGGGGAGATTAAACTCGTGGGCTGGCCGTCGTACTGAGGGCTGTTTTAGTCTGCCCTTAATTATCAACTTAATGTGATGATATAGTGATCTTTTTTTTTAACAGGCGCGTGGTCTGGATTCTCCTGCTATTAAAGAAGAGCGTCTCACGCTCTTCTGCAGTGCCGCTACGCGAGGGTGCGTGCGCCAAATATGACATCCAGACTTTTGTCAAACGATCATCACACGCGACTGGTTGCGTGCACACACACATCAACACAGCGTTCAGTCAGTTCGTCAGTGTGCGTGGCCGATATAAATTAAAAATAATCTTCATGATTAAGGGACACGGTGTAACTACTAGCAGGGCTGCCCTTATGTCACGTCATATCACAACTATCTTTACAGAGTTAATTCTATTTTTTAATAAAATGAATCATGCCATGAAAGAAAGCAGGAGATGCATTTGTGGGAATAATCTGGGAAATAAAGACCTGTAGGCCTATACTTGTTTCAGGTGGACTTATCTCCTCCAAGCTACTCAGAGCTACATGATGATAATTATTAAAGGGGGGGTTGACTGCCATTTCACTTTTTTCATTTTAAATAGTGTGTAATGTTGCTGTTGGTGCATGAACAGTATCTGCAAAGTTGCAGCGCTGAAAGTTCAATGTAAGCAGAGATATCGTCTTTTAAAAATCAGGAAGTATAATTGCCTACAAAAACGACTCGATTGGGACTACAGCTGGGTTTTAGACGTCACTAACCCATAGATTTGCATCAACCCTCCCTCCGGAATATGCAGAAAAGGGCATGATCATATTTCTGCGGGCTCGTCGAGTGTGTTGTGTATGTGTGTTCACCCAGCTGTCAGGTCTTCTGTGTTTTGGGCTTCCCACGGACGCTCTACTTCGTCAACAATGGATACAATTTATGTTTGATTATGTTCCTGAAAATGACGATCGTAATTTAGCTCTCTGTGCTGCGCATTTACGGAAGACAGCTTCCAGAATCTCCAGAAGGCTAAGACTTGATCATTTTAAATGTATTTGCATGTATAATTTCAGATGTGATGTTTTAGTTTTATCAAATACCAGCGCTGGCTTTATATCCACTTAGTTATGCTATTTTGTGTCTACGACAAACGCGTACAAACATTTTGGCCCTGAATTTGTATATGTACTCGTTTTATAAATCTATTTTTCATGTATATATACATTATCATCACTTTGTGATATAAGAACAGGTTCGTTATGTGTGGGTGATGAAAGGAGACACAGGGTCGGCGAATACTGGGACTCGTGCACTTTTATTTGCTACACAACTCTTTTCACAGCGCGAGGTCACGCTCAAATAAAGTTAACTCAGAATGTCAAAGGCAAAAATAAATAATAGGTGATAATACTTCCTATTAGTATTACGGGATAAGACTCCCGTATAATGGAAATCATTATGAACATCAGCTATGCTAATTATCTCCCATCTGCCTTTCTGCTGTTATCTCGGGACGTTTGTCCCGAGAAAAATGGCGTTCGTCAGGTCCAGTTTTGTGTCCAGCCTCTCACGGGGATTTCGGATGCCCCAACGCCTGTGATAAGAGGACCAGCGCCTGTGAAGAGACGACTCAACACCGGCGATATGTTATGGCGCCGTTTTATATATAAACAATATTTATATTTAAAGGTTCTCTAAGCGATGTGGGGCCAAAACATTTTTTGTCACATTCATCAAACGTCTCCTCACTATCGGCTAGCTGCCTGTCCCCTAAACACACTGTAAAAAAACGCGGTCTCTGTAGACAGCACAGGCTCCACAAACGGCAACAAAAACAATCATGTCTCACCCGAACCACGAAACCTAACAAACAGTGTTCCAGCCAATCACTGGCAAGAAGTATTTGAGGGTGGGTCTGGGGGGTTAGTGCGCGTGCACATGAAGGGGGTGTGTGTGTGAAGGAGATAGAAGCGTCAGAGGGAAGTTTGAAAAATGGCCGACACACGACCAAATAGACGTAGTTCTGAAGAACAAATTAAAAAGAAGAAGGAGTGGGATAAAGAACGCGCGAAGTTCCGAATTTACATCGGTAGCAAAGCTTTTGAACGATGGCGAGAACTCCGGCGGCAGAAGGGCTTCCAGTCCGACATTCAGGTTGCTCTGTTTTTGCTGGACAGGTGGGTAACCTTAAAGCAGGGGTCTCAAACTCAAATTAACTGGGGGCCGCTGGAGATAGAGTCTGGGTCAGGCCAGGCCGCATCAAGTATCCCCCCCCCCCCCCCCCCACCCCAAAAAAAATGTATTTAAGTATTCCAAAAATGGAGCACAACTGATCCAATCTTCTCAATCTTTATTATTAATGTTTCCTCTGAACTGTTCCTCTGAATTTGAACATTCCTTTCTGTACATGATTGGTTCTTCATGAGCTGTCCTTCGGACAGTTGGAGTTAATTTTACAAACTTTCTTTGTCTTTTTCTTATACACAACATCTTTGTTGTGATGATAGTCATATTTGCTTTTTATTTTCTTTATACAACACTATTATATTGAATTTTTTCCCCCAAAAGGCACATTTCCTTTTATTATACTTAGAAAAACAATTACTGCTTTTGAAATACAAATAATTATTTCTACACAGGTATAGTGTCTCAGGCAAATTACTGACTTTGCACATATCAAAGCAAACCTTCTTATCAACCTGTTGGACCAAGTTCATTACATGAACTAGTTCAAAGTTCAATTCACAAATTTTAAAATGAACTAGTTCTTTTTTTCCATATGTTGCTGAGAGCTTCTTTTTTATTATTAAGCTATTATTATTGCCACAGCCCATATACAACCACAGATAACAATCATTTTGTCGACGGGCAGAGTTTAGACAGACATGTAAGATTTTCCCATCCTCGCCGACCTCATAAAACCCTTTTTTAAATGATCTTTCGACGCCTCCTCGCTCCTCGGTTCACAAACACTTGAATGAACGAGTTCACTGTAACGTTCATCAGGCAGTAATACAGTAGGTTACGTTCAGTTCACGTTCGCCCAAAATATGAACGAGTTTATGAACTATCGTCATTGAACGCGTTCAGACACATATTACAAGCTCAAAATGATTATTCTCACATTCATTGTTTTAGAGCAGGGATATCCAACACGTCGCTCGCGAGCTATCAGTAGCTGTGGCCTGATTTGGTGGTGGTAGCTCGCCTTATGCCTGTTCACATATCACGCTCACATATTTTGCACGCTCAAGTAGGTTTCAAATAGGCGCGCATCAAGCGCCGAGCGCGCTCATAATTGAAGCGACGCGCTCATTTTTTTCCAGGCGCAGTACTTCGTGGTTGTCTATGACAACTATTGACAACAAACCTACGGTAAGCTGTCACGAGACTACATATGGTAGCCCATAAGGGATAAAAATAATAATAATAAAAAAAACGCGGCAAACGCAACGGCGGGCCGCACTAACATTAAACTTTAATATCAAGTAGGGGGCCACAAAATATCATCCCGCGGGCCGCAAATGGCCCGCGGGCCGCGAGTTTGAGACCTCTGCCTTAAAGGGTTAGTTCACCCAAAAATGAAAATTAAGTCATTAATTACTCACCCCCATGCTGTACCAACCCCGTAAGACCTTCGTTCATCTTCGGAACAAAAATAAAGATATTTTTGATTGAATCTGAGGGCTGGATCACTCTTCCATAGACAGCCTGAGGGACTGCCTCTTGACGGCCCAGAAAGTCATTAAAAGAAAAGGTTTAAATATTCCATGTGCCTACAGTGGCTCAACTTAACTTTATCAAGCGACGAGACTACTTTTTGTGCGAAAAAAAAACGTAAATAACGACTTTATTCGACTTTCCATTACTTCCTTATGGGCGCATGCGCGAGAACTGAGACGAGACCGTTCTTCTTCGACTACTTGTTGTTACCGGCTGCTCACCGCTTAGGAGTTTTACCGCCCCCTACCGTATAAGATGACCAGTGTTGGGAGTAACGCATTACAAAAGTAATACATTACAGTAACATATTACTTTTTGCTGTAACGCAGTAGTGTAAGGCATTACTAATCAATTTTCAGTAATATTTTACTCGTTACATGTTCAGTCAGGCTTGTATTACAGTTGTATTACAGTGTATTGTCTGCTTTTACTTCTTAAAGGCAACAGACTATGTGAAAGTTTTAAAGCAGTCTTTTTAGTGCCAGTTCAGAGCGGTCGCGTCTATAACATTGTTTTTTCCTCATAAATACGAACACGAAAACTAAAATAAAATGAAGATTTTAAGTTCTATGGAGACTGGAGAGCCAACCCTTCCTCATCCGATTTGCGCAGTGTAATTAACAGAATTACAAAAAATCGATTTTGCCTCCTATTTTTTTGTCACGCATGAATGTGTGTCTTTTCCCTAATATTAAAAATAAAACATAGACTGATATTTGTCTAATGTCTGGAGTCCTTTAAGGAAGTAGCATATACGTTTCAATACATGTATTTTCTGAGAATTTTTATTTTAAGTTTTGACTGCAAATGTCATCATGTCCATAATGCTGGACTTCCCCAATTTTAAATAATTTATCCTCAACTAGTTTTGTGGTGTAGGTCTACGTATTTTATAATGTTAACTTCAAATAATACTAATAGCCTAATTTATAGATAAGGCAGCATTGGATAGGACGGTAAGGAGAATAACGCTGAGTTGGAAGAGGTTTGTCGCGATTCTGTAGGTTCGTTGATCTGAGTCGTGTGGCAAATCGCGATTTCGGTTTCATATTGCATATCGTTACAGCCCCAAAGTTAAGTACTACTTAGTTATTTTGGTGAAAGTAACTAAAAAGTAATACATGAGTAATGTAACGCATTACAATTCTGAGCAGTAATATTGTAAGGTAATGAATTACTTTTAACCCTCTGAGACCTAAGGGTATTTTTACAATAAATTTTCCGTCTGGTGTCATTTACTAAAAAAGCTTGTAAAATATCAACCCTTTGGTGCACAGACAATTGACACACCTCTTTTTTTTCAGGACAAATTGAACTTTCAGCATATTTGTGTTACATTGATGTCACCTGAATGTAAAATAAGTTATGGGACCATAAAGACAAATGAAAAAATAAATCGGAAATGGAATCACTCAATTATTTATTGAAATCACACACAAATAAATAAAAGCTAAGCAATTTTCCTCTGGAAAATAGTTTGTTCATGTCTTTGGAGTCCTGGAGCACAGGAATAAACATTATAACTTGTACAGAACAAAAACTATTGACATTTTTCCAAAAGAAGTCCAGGCGTTTGGGGCCTCATGAAATTCACTGGTGCCAAGCCTCAAAACAGTTCCTATCAGCAATCACACAGAGGGCCACATCACAGGTTTTGCATTTCTATTTTATTTATTATGTTCTTTTTATTCTTTTATAATACATTTATACTACTATAATACTTTTTTACAGTAAATAAATAAATGGCACTTCAGCTGGGTCTATCCTGGTAATCTAGTTTCTCATCTGTCAAAAAGCTCTGTTCTCCTGAAAATCCTTCATCCTGCAATGCACCAAAATAGACCAGCGCTTTATTTACGTCCATTTCGCTGTGTTTCTCTGTGAATCGCGCGTCTCCGTGAGTCTCTCTATCTCTCTACACTATATCAGCGCTTGGTTCATGCGTAATGACGCACACCAATGTTTACAACGGATCAGCCTGTAATTGGTCAAAAACCATCACGTGAAAACATCACGTGATATCCAGGATGTCCGCTAGCATTGAGCTAGCGGCAAAAATGACCGAATATTTATGAATTATGGGCTTCAAGATTATCAAAGTTTGACATAAAGCGTTTGGATTTATTGCTGAAAACCTCTGAAAGGAAGCACAAGTTCCAGGCTGGATAGAAAACCTTCTGTAAAGGCTAGAAAGACCCGAAAGACACCCCCGTGATGGCTAGCTCGTTAGCTTTCTGCTGGAAAAAACGGTAAGAAAATCGATAAATCTGTCATCGAGTTATGTAAACATTTATCGGAGGTGACGTGTGGCATCGTCGACGACGCCGTCGGGCTCAGGGGGTTAAATAACAGTAACAAGTAATACCTAATGTATTACAGTTTGGAAGTAACTTGCACAACACTGAAGATGACGTACTGATATAGCCGGAGGCGCAAAACGTTCTGTTTACAAGCAGTACGTCATCTTATACGGTAGGGGGCGGTAAAACTCCTAAGCGGTGAGCAGCCGGTAACAAAAAGTAGTCGAAGAAGAACGGTCTCGTCTCAGTTCTCGCGCATGCGCCCATAAGGAAGTATAGAATGTGCATATTCAGTTGGGGTTCCGGGTGTAGCCCTGGAAGTTGCTGGGGGTACACCAAGAAGAAAATGAGCAGGTAGGTGAGCTTCTCTGCCATGTGCCAAGAAGAAAGGTGTATGTTTGGTTGAGGAATGAACACTAGTATTGTAGGCAAATTCAACTTGTTTTAAGTGGTCATCCCATTCCCCACCTTTGGTATACAGATATTTTGCAAGTTGATCTTTTATGGACCTATTGGCACGTGACATCTGACATTGCATGATATGGGGATGTCCGTGTTTTACGAATTCCAAGCAGAGAACACAGCTCTTTTACCAAATCCGAATCAAACTGTCGGCCTTGGTCAGTGTGAAAACTCTGGGGAAAACCATGTTGGCTCACATAGCAGGGCTCCAGACTGCGACCAAATTGAGAGTGTGCGACTGAATTTTACATCCAGTCGCACATGTGCGACCAGTAAATTTGCCACACGTTAAACGCATGGTAAAGCGTGGAAGAGGCGCGTCAATGAATCCGTGACAAGAATAGCGCGCGTAAACGTTTGTGGGAAGGAGACGGAAATCACAAACTGATGTGCGTCTGAGCAATCAGCGATCTATCGACTCTTTAGTCGTTACCTAGCAACGAATGCAAACAAAATGAAAGTGGAACGAAAATACACCACTCATGTATGATTAGGACCGTAGAGCTGCAGCAGCGATCCGAACCATTGACAAAATAAAGCCCCGAACTTGCCAGTCGCGGGCCGATCTGGCTCACGCAACACTGTTACTAGGAGAGCCAGTGAAGAAATCCATTGAATTCGCCTCAGAATTAATAACATCAACACCACGAGATCCAGCGAGAAACACACCGGCGCAGAGTTCTGTTATAAACCATATCAGATCAAACAGCGCTGACGTGGAAACCAGGAAAAACACTTATAGAAGGCTTTCAGTCCACAAATCAGCCTAACAGAACCATGAATTTAGGCAAGTTAACTCTTACCATAAATATGATAATGTGTAAGTAGCCTACTACACATCCTTTCCCAGCACTTCAATAATATCATATATAAATGTTTTATTTTTTTGTATTTTTTATGTGATTACCATACCAACACATTTTTTGTTCATCCTTTAAAGATTGTCCTTAAACGAAAAATTTTAAGATGTTGGAAAACTCTTATTTAAACAATTAAAATAATAATATTAATACCATTGTAAACAGTAGGATGTTTATTGGCTATTTTCACTCCATAGGCTATACATATTTTCACTACTTTTAAGTATTATTAAGACATTATACATGATAAAAACTAAAGTTAATTTCATCTACACCCTAAATTAAGCTTAGTGATTTATTGTTAGCCCCAGTGCTACCAGAATTTTTTTTTTTATTGAACTGTGAGTTCTCATTTGAGGTGATGCTGCCCTCAACTTTGGTTCTGGAGCCCTGTGAAGTTAAAATAAAACAGCATATCATAATGTCAAGTCTATTTATTATTAAAGAATTTGTCAGTATTACAGTTATTTTGGGGGAAATTTAAATAATTGCATTGCAAGCTTATTTAAGGTGTGCCCCTAAATTTTTTGCTTGCGCTCCTAAAATTTTCAGTCAGGGGCAACAGCGCTCCTAGTAAAAAAAGTTAGTCTGGAGCCCTGCATAGTCTTCAAACAAGCATTTGGCGACAGTCGTTGCACGTTGATCAGTAACTGCATAGAGATTGAGGCAATCCATTACTACAAGAACATACCGATTACCTTTCTGTGTAATGGGCAAATGGGTAATCAGCAGCAACTTTTTCAAAAGGCATGCTAGTGACTATGTTTTGCATTGGGGCCTGCTGATGAGGTGTTTGTGGTCTCCTTGATTCACAAGCTTGACATTGGGCACACCATTGTGTAATGTCCCTAGACATGTGGGGCCAGTAGCATCTCACTAGAGCACGTTGCAATGTCTTTTGTGCACTAATATGTCCAGAAAGTGAATGACCATACAAAGTCTCAAACATGTTACGCTGTAGTGCAGGTGGAACTACAACCTGCAGAATCTGTTCACCCGGTGGAGGTCGGACTCTTCGACAAAGGACAGAATCTACAAAGGTAAGTCTTGGGAACTCTTTCCAGAAATGCCTAAATCCAAACCCAGAACCTACACCAGAAGAAACAGGCTATGCAGAAGTAGGATGTGTTTCCGCTACCTCAGTCTGCACCGAAGTAGAAACGAAATAGACAGGCTTGACCTCCAAGTCAGTGGGACTGTTGCTCTCCCTGTCAGGTCGACGAGACATGGCATCAGCATTGGAGTGTTTGTGACCATGTCGGTACACAATAGTCCAGTCATACAGGTCGATCTCCAGAGCCCACCTTGCTCTGCGCCCCGTTGGATCAACATCCAAAATTATTTATCTCAGACTAAGCAAGGGCTTGTGGTCAGTAATGATTCGAAAAGAATGAATCATAAGATACTGACGGAAGTGACGAATGGACCAAGCAATAGCCCACAACTCCCTGTCGTATGTTGACCATCGTTTCTCAGTAGGTGTCAGGATGTGACTGCTATAAGCGATGACACTTTCTTTGGCGTCAGCATTCATCTGGGAGAGACCACTTCCGATAGCTGTGTTGGAAGCGTCTGTGAAGAGCAAAAACTCCTTTGAAAAGTCTGGGTAGGAGAGAATTGGAGCATTGGTAAGTGCATGTCACAGAGAATTGAAAGCTTCCTGTTCTAACTCAGTCCAAACAAACAACTTTGCTTTCTGTGTTAGAGCATGCAGTGGCTGTGAAATGCCTGTAATATGAACACAGGCCTAAGAAGGCTCGAACTTCCGTAGGATTTCCAGGAGTAGGCCATTCTTTAACCTTCTGAATGTTTTTAACATCAGGCTGAAGACCAGCAGAAGACACAATATGGCCCAGGAATGTCACTTGCTGTTGGGCAAAAGAACATTTAGCTGGTTTCAGCTTCAAGTTTGCTGCTTTCAAACGCTGAAAAACCTCCCTCAAGTGTTGAATGTGCTCTGCAAAATTCTTGCTGTAGACGATGATATCATCTAAATACACAAGACATATCTTCCAAGACAGACCCTGCAACACTAGCTGCATCAAATGCTGAAAGGTGGGCAGAGCATTGACAAGACCCATTGGCATCACTGTAAACTGATATAAAGAACGACCAGTAGTGAAGGCTTTTGGTTTGTCTGCCTCGTTAAGCTGCACTTGCCAATATCCAGATGAATACTGAATATAGAGGAACCTCTAAGTGCATCCAGGGTGTCATCTGTTCTGGGTAGAGGATGGGCATCCTTAATGGTGACAGAATTAAGGCCCCTATAATCTACGCAAAAGTGCCAGGTGCCATCTTTTTTCCTCACCATAACAACAGGTGCAGCCCAAGGGCTGTGACTGACTTCCACAATACCTTTTGCCAGCATGTCATCAACCTGTGACTGAATCACCTCTTGCATCAGAGGAGAAGTACGATAGGCACGTTTTTTAATGGGAATTGCATTGCCGGTATTGATTTTGTGTTTAACTATATTCGTGCTACCAAAATCTGTAGGGTTCTTACTAAACACATCACAATACTCATGCAACAGTGAGTGTAGTTCGTTCTCCTGAGGGTCAGAAAGATTCCCACTCTGAATCTCAAATGGCAGAGGCGGCACCTGTGTAGAAGGGGTGGACACATTACATACAGAATCTGAGTGCTGAACAACATCATCTTGGTTTATCGGAGTGAATTCCCCCAGCTGCATACCTGGTTGCAGTACAAAAGGGCTATTTGTTGGATTCATGACTCGCACTACAGTTTGACCATTTTCAGCTACTGTAAGGGTGCGTGCAACTACAATACCATCCAACTTAGAAGGATATGGCTCAAGCAACCCACTGTAACCATCTGCTAAACCTTCATTAACAGCAAACGGGATAAGCTGAGCTGTACAGTGCATCTCACATTGGGGAGGAATGGTAGTAGTCACAGTAATTTGAGCTGTGCAATGTACAGGGGAAAGTTGAGATGTGCTTTAACAATCGTAAAGTCTGATCATAAAGGCAACATAGCCCCTTACCAACATTCAAGATTACCTCATGCTTCTGGAGAAAATCCCAACCAAGTATGATACCCTGACTCACATTTCTAATGACCTGCATGTCATGTTGTAACGTCAGTGCACCAAATCTCAGGTTAACAGTCACAGTTCCCAGAGTATCTAGATTCTGACCAGTTACAGACTTAGACAGAATGAAATTACCCTTTAGTGGTCTTTTGGACAATGAAGGAATTGCCATACGGGTAGTTTCATTAATGAATGAAATACTAGAACCAGTGTCTATCATGATGTGCATGTCAGTACCTTCAACAATGCCATTGACGTGTGCTGCACAAATGTCCTTCATGTTTGTAGCAGGACAGTGTTCAGTCTCTGAATGGCTGGTGTCTGTGGTTGTTAACCGTACGGTGTCGTGTGGAGCTGGTAGTGAAACAGCGGATGTGTGCCCCGCCACATCAGCTAGTGGAAGTTTCCCTGATGATGGCTGTGATGATCTGGGTAGACATAATGTGGACCACTCTGAGGATCCAGGCTTGGATGGTCTGGGGGCTTTGTACTCCTCGAAGACGCGCTTGTGATGAGGGCTTGGACAGCGTCGTTGAAATGACGAGCGCTTGTAAGACATGGTGTCATTTAGTTGTCTCCGTCTGTCGTCCTCGTAGTAGTCAGCAGGGATGGAAATTAACTTTTTTGTCCACCGGCCACTGTGGCTGGTGGATTTCAAAATCTACCAGCCACTCAATGTTTTTACCAGCCACTTTCTCATTTTTAACCGACAATGCGTAACTGCATGTGAAAATTAATACTACAAGATCTACAATACTACTTAACCAGTTTATTTAATCTCAAGTCTCAATGAAATACTGACATTTTCAGTTTCTCTTGCTCTTCCACTCCTGTTCCCCTCCTCTGCTCTTCCATCTTCAAAAGACTTCAATGTTTTTTTGTTTTTTTTATAAAACACCATATACTTTTACCCAAACTGAATAAAAACACGTTTAAATGGGTAATTTTCTTTTCTGATATAGCCTACTGCAGTTCTTGTTAAAACACACTAGATATGAAAAATCTGTGCATTTTGGGCACTTTCTGTGTGAAATCATGTTTATTTTTGTGTCTTAATCAAAGTGTGCTTTTAAGCATGAACAGTTATTTGCACGCATTTCAGGCGGCTTTTTATTTCTCATCTCCATAAATATATCTAGTAATAAAGCTAATGCATGGGCTAGGAATCAATGAATTCTTTGCTAATACTTCCTCATCATCGTGGAGAGCGCAGTTCGCACCGCTTTCTCCTTTCCACAAGCGCGTGCTCTCCCGTGGCGTCTGTCGTTGCTATGCAACAATGAACTTGCGCGCCTCAAAAACCATAGACAGTTAAAGCTAAAAACGAGCGCGCCGCGTCACTTTTACAAGCTATAGTAGATGCGGGAATAGCGCGCGGGTAGATGCTCACGCGGCTAGCTCTTTACCACACAAGACAAAGAGCTAACTTACTCCGCCCTAAAAATACACCATGCACTCGCGGCTAGCTCTCCCTTTGGACGGCAGACCGCCTCTTGTGTTCCCACGTTTTCTTCCCTTATCGAGCCTCGACAGAAGAAACGCGCGGGTGTTGAAGGTGTGCCTCCTTTAAAAAGTGTCCGCCGTACGGGTGAAACAGTATGCTATTTTTATTTACCCGCCATGGTGGCTGGTAGGTGAAGTGAACTTACCCGCCACAACACAAAATCACCCGCATTTGGCTGGTGGCGGGTGCTAATTTCCATCCCTGGTAGTCAGTGCAGTATTTTAGAGAATAGCAATCCTTGAACCGCTCCCTACGGTGAGGCGAAAAATCCACTCTGACATTATGCTGGTATGTGTCATTGCGTCGTCTTCAAAGGTCTATGCGACAGCTGGGAGATCTTCTGTAGCTGTCAGGTGAAGAAGAACGAGCATCTGAATGTCTGGTTGGTGAACGTCCATACAGTGCACTCCATGCCATAGCATATCTCGTTGGAATGTGCCGATGTGGTGATGGGGTTTGGTGAGATCGGCTGCGTTCATAATGCAACTGCAGTTTCAATGCTGATACATCCTTACTTAAAGAGCATATTGCAGGTAAAAAAATAAAATAAAAATATAGCTGCGAGCAGCGATGGCGGGCCCAAGCCGGTGGCACCGCAACCCCGGTTCCTTTAGTTACCTAAATGCACCCGGGTGGCGGTGCCGAAGGCTTTGGCCCTTTTATGATTAAATGTTAAAACGGCTTGCCATACTCTGTCATTTCGACTAGTCACAATTATGTTACAGATATCTTAAATGATAATACAAACTATCCAAAATGTAATTACGAATAGACAGAAAGACGTTGTTGATATCTACAATGTTAATTCCGGACAGGCAAACTTAGCTTTTAAATGTTAAAAGGGCTTGCCATACAGGGACGTAGGCTCAGAGAGAGGCTCACCATATTCAAACCAAAATATCTGACTTCCTCTTGGTCCGAGCTAATGACTATGTATTAGAAAGTTGTCCGGCTTGAGGAGTACAATGTATATAGCGATTTTTGTAACTGTAGATAAAACTAACAACCCCACTTTTGTCAAAAGGTGGCGCTATTTAGTCCTTGCACTATGCCCGTTTCTGAAACTTTGCACATGTCTACTGGCTAATAAATGTGATGTATCTGTTGAGTTTCAAGCAATTTCAATTTCAATTTCAATTTGACTGTTGAAAAGAAGTGCACCGATTAGATACTCAGGATCGGTATCGGCTCTGACACTGCCATCTTTGACGAGGCTGATTCAAATTCTATATTGTGCATATATACTATTCTATGTTAGGCACAAAGGCACAAAAACTTTCTAAAGTACCATAAAGTTTTTGTGTACTGTATTATTAGTGTTCTGAAGCTATTATGTGATATAGAAATTAATATTTAAGTCATTAAATTCAAGAACACAAACTTTTCCCTCTCTGCGCCTGTCAGTCATTCTCCATTCAGCATTCAAACAGCACGTCACATTCGGTTACAGTCAATGATGAAACGATCTTCAAGATGATTGAATGTTAATCCTATTATACTGGATCTTTAAGATAAAGGTCTAAAGGTCTATATTTTCAAATGAAGAAACTTTTTCTTGCTGGACTGTAACTTAACCGTGTTACTTTCTACCGGGTGTCGGACGCTGTCGTTTAGATCACAACACTAGAGTCAGAGCACTATAATTGTTCTTCACGCACACAGTAACTGAAATTTAAAACCTTTAAAAGAAAAGGCTCAATAAACTATTGCATAGATAGCTAATGTATAATACACTGTTCATAAATATGTATTTCCTTTGTGCTTTGAACTTTTCAATACGGACTTACTGCGCTGTAACTTCATGTGGCTTCAAGCACATCATTCTCCGCTCGGGATGCACATAAGTGCTTTGTGCTGCACCGTATTAGAGCCGTAATATCATAATGCAGTGACGTAATGACAGATTATTAATTGCCTTTCAATTATATGTTGCTGCGTCATTAAACATCTGTCCTATGCATTTCAAACATTTATAGCAGCCATGGCTATATTTTTTTATGATTTTTGTTATCTTGTTTTTCATGAATGTATTTTTCAAAAATAAGAGCAATGTGTATTATCTATTATTAATATGGTTTATAATAGCATTTTTGTCATAGATTATGACAAAGTAATCATATGATCCACCAGCGAGGAACCAGCAGAACAGAGTGAACATTCTTTCTGTTTAGTTAAATCCTACTTAATAGGAATTTATTTAAAATGCTCGCTCTACTCCACACCATTAATGTCTTGTGCGGACATCCGTATCTCGACTTTCGGTTTTAAGTAAGCGATTTAAAAGCTCCCAAGTCCCAGCGGAGTCACACGTTGATTAACCGGTGGGAATATACACAATAGGCCTACCTGATATTGAACACAAGAGGGCAGTATAGCACTACGTATGACTCAGATTATTATTTTTTTATGAATTTTACAACAATTCTGGCTGTTTTTGAACGTAAACATAATTCTTAAATGAAAAAAAGGAAAAATTGGGGAAGTTATAATATTTGTATAATTTAATTTAGAAACAAATGATGTATAATTACATTTTTAGAAGATATGAGGCTTTTAGTGTTTACTTTTTTGACATTACTTTAATCTTTTGCCATAGTTGCACATGTCTACTGGCTAATAAATGTGATGTATCTGTTGAGTTTCAAGCAATTTCAAGCATGCTAAGAGTCCCAAAAGCATCAAAAAGAATGTTAAAGTTTGATTCGTTGCCACGGCAACAGTATCAAAGATATCAAAAATTCTTTCACAGGTCTACATCTGCCGTGTATTTACATTATACAGATGAAGTTTGAAGCAAATCGGTTAAAAATAAGAGAGTGGTTTCAAAGCATTTTGAAAGTGATACACTTCCTGCTGCCAGTTGGTGGCGCTATAACTTTGACTCACAATAGTCACATCCATGTGATCGGTCTCTTACAGCGAAAACACTGCTGAAGTTTCATAAAGATCAGTTAATGTATGCTGAAGTTATAACACACATCCTGTTTCATGTTTCTCGCCATAATTTCGTTTCCTCGCCACGGCCAAACCGTTCGAGATATCAAAAATCCCTTGGCACCTTTTCATCCTTAATGTCTTGACTTCACGCTGATTGAGTTTTGTCGAATTTGGTTCAGTGCTCTAGGAGCAATACTTGAAATTCCATTGCATGTGTTTTAAACACAACCCTAAATAGCCGTCTTCCTGTTGGGCTGGGGTAAAAAGTAAGAGTGTGAAGTAGGCTATATATGAAACGATGAGATCTATGTGTACCAAGTTTCATATTATTACATGCAAGTGTGTTTGATTTATGGACCAAATTTTCAGACCAAGTTTATGGACCAAGTTAATCTGATTAATAAACTAATTATATAAAACTATTGTCAATGCACTACAATTAAACTAGTTATATGCCTTTACTTATAAAAAATAAAAATAAAAACTTATTTAAAAAATACCAGGCTTGAGAAATGTATTTTCTTTATGCAGGTCATACACACAGCAGTGAAATGGTTAAGCCCCCTCCCCCTGCACACACACACACACACACACACACACACACACACACAGACAGCCAGCCAGCCAGCCAGCCAAAGACACAGAGACATGTAGGCTCAGAGTGACCATATTCAAACAAAAATATCTGAGTTTCTGTGGGTCCTAGCTAATAAGTGTAAATTAGAAAGTTGTCCGGCTCGAGGAGTACAATATACATACCAATTTTTGTAACTCTAGTTAAAACTAACAACCCCACTTTTGTCAAAAGGTGGCGCTACTGAGCCCTCACCACGCCCGTTTCTGAAACTTTGCACATGTCTACTGGCTAATAAATGTGATGTGTCTGTCGAGTTTCATGCATTTTGAAGCATGCTAAGGGTCTCAAAAGCATCCTAAAAGCATCCTAAAAGAAGGGTAAACTTTGATGCGTCGCCACGGCAACAGTTTCAAAGATATCAAGAATCCATTCACAGGTCTACATCTGCCGTATGTTTACATTATACATATGAAGTTTGAAGCAAATCGGGTAAAAATAAAAGGGTGATATCAAAGCATTTTGAAAGTGACACACTTCCTGCTGCCAGTTGGTGGCGCTATAACTTTGACTCACAATAGTCACATCCATGTGATCGTCCTCTTACAGCGAACACACTGCTGAAGTTTCATCAAGATCAGTTAATGTATGCTGAAGTTATAACACACTTCCTGTTTCACGTTTCTCGCCATGATTTCGTTTCCTCGCCACGGACAAACCGTTCGAGATATCAAAAATCCCCTCGCAAACTTTCATCCTCAATGTCTTGACTTCACGCTGACTGAGTTTTAGTCGAATTTGGATCAAAGCTCTAGGAGGAGTATTTGACATTCCATTGCGAGCGTTTTACAAACAAACCTCAATAGCCGACTTCCTGTTGAGCTGGGGTAAAAAGTAAGAGTGTGAGGTATAGATGAAACGATGAGATCAACATGTGTACCGAGTTTCAAATTATTACATACAAGCGTGTTTGAGTTATGGACCAAGTGTTCGGACCCCGTTCCAGGGGGCGCTGACGAGCCGCCCTGCCACGCCCGGGTACCATCTTCAGCCCGGCTCTGATGGCCGCGGGTTCTGACCCGTGTGCAAAGTTTCAAGAGTTTTCGAGCATGTTAAGGGCCCCAAAAATGCCCAAAAGGTAGCAGAAAAATAAAAAGAAGAAGAAGAAATATAGCTGCGAGCAGCGATGGCGGGCCCAAGCCGGTGGCACCGCAACCCCGGTTCCTTTAGTTACCTAAAGGCACCCAGGTGGCGGTGCCGAAGGCTTTGGCCCTTTCATGATTAAATGTTAAAACGGCTTGCCATACTCTGTCATTTCGACTAGTCACAGTTATGTTACAGATATCTTAAATGATAATACAAACTATCCAAAATGTAATTACGAATAGACAGAAAGACGTTGATGATATCTACAATGTTAATTCCGGACAGGCAAACTTAGCTTTTAAATGTTAAAAGGGCTTGCCATACAGGGACGTAGGCTCAGAGAGAGGCTCACCATATTCAAACCAAAATATCTGACTTCCTCTTGGTCCGAGCTAATGACTATGTAATAGAAAGTTGTCCGGCTTGAGGAGTACAATGTATATAGCGATTTTTGTAACTGTAGATAAAACTAACAACCCCACTTTTGTCAAAAGGTGGCGCTATTTAGTCCTTGCACTATGCCCGTTTCTGAAACTTTGCACATGTCTACTGGCTAATAAATGTGATGTATCTGTTGAGTTTCAAGCAATTTCAATTTCAATTTCAATTTGACTGTTGAAAAGAAGTGCGCCGATTAGATTCTCAGGATCGGTATCGGCTCTGACACTGCCATCTTTGACGAGGCTGATTCAAATTCTATATTGTGCATATATACTATTCTATGTTAGGCACAAAGGCACAAAAACTTTCTAAAGTACCATAAAGTTTTTGTGTACTGTATTATTAGTGTTCTGAAGCTATTATGTGATATAGAAATTAATATTTAAGTCATTAAATTCAAGAACACAAACTTTTCCCTCTCTGCGCCTGTCAGTCATTCTCCATTCAGCATTCAAACAGCACGTCACATTCGGTTACAGTCAATGATGAAACGATCTTCAAGATGATTGAATGTTAATCCTATTATACTGGATCTTTAAGATAAAGGTCTAAAGGTCTATATTTTCGAATGAAGAAACTTTTTCTTGCTGGACTTTATTGCTGTAACTTAATCGTGTTACTTTCTACCGGGTGTCGGACGCTGTCGGTTAGATCACAACACTAGAGTCAGAGCACTATAATTGTTCTTCACGCACACAGTAACTGAAATTTAAAACCTTTAAAAGAAAAGGCTCAATAAACTATTGCATAGATAGATAATGTATAATACACTGTTCATAAATATGTATTTCCTTTGTGCTTTGAACTTTTCAATATGGACTCACTGCGCTGTAACTTCATGTGGCTTTTAAGCACATCATTCTCCGCTCGGGATGCACATAAGTGCTTTGTGCTGCACCGTATTGGAGCCGTAATATCATAATGCAGTGACGTAATGACAGATTATTAGTTGCCTTTCAATTATATGTTGCTGCGTCATTAAACATCTGTCCTATGCATTTCAAACATTTATAGCAGCCATGGCTATATGTTTTTATGATTTTTGTTATCTTGTTTTTCATGAATGTATTTTTCAAAAATAAGAGCAATGTGTATTATCTATTATTAATATGGTTTATAATAGCATTTTTGTCATAGATTATGACAAAGTAATCATATGATCCACCAGCGAGGAACCAGCAGAACAGAGTGAACATTCTTTCTGTTTAGTTCAATCCTACTTAATAGGAATTTATTTAAAATGCTCACTCTACTCCACACCATTAATGTCTTGTGCGGACATCTGTATTTTGACTTTCGGTTTTAAGTAAGCGATTTAAAAGCTCCCAAGTCCCAGCGGAGTCACACGTTGATTAACCGGTGGGAATATACACAATAGGCCTAACATTACCTGATACTGAACACAAGAGGGCAGTATAGCACTACGTATGACTCAGATTATTATTTTTTTATGAATTTTACAACAATTCTGGCTGTTTTTGAACGTAAACATAATTCTTAAATGAAAAAAAGGAAAAATTGGGGAAGTTATAATATTTGTATAATTTAATTTAGAAACAAATGATGTATAATTACATTTTTAGAAGATATGAGGCTTTTAGTGTTTACTTTTTTGACATTACTTTAATCTTTTGCCATAGTTGCACATGTCTACTGGCTAATAAATGTGATGTATCTGTTGAGTTTCAAGCAATTTCAAGCATGCTAAGAGTCCCAAAAGCATCAAAAAAGAATGTTAAAGTTTGATTCGTTGCCACGGCAACAGTATCAAAGATATCAAAAATTCTTTCACAGGTCTACATCTGCCGTGTATTTACATTATACAGATGAAGTTTGAAGCAAATCGGTTAAAAATAAGAGAGTGGTTTCAAAGCATTTTGAAAGTGACACACTTCCTGCTGCCAGTTGGTGGCGCTATAACTTTGACTCACAATAGTCACATCCATGTGATCGGTCTCTTACAGCGAAAACACTGCTGAAGTTTCATCAAGATCAGTTAATGTATGCTGAAGTTATAACACACATCCTGTTTCATGTTTCTCGCCATAATTTCGTTTCCTCGCCACGGCCAAACCGTTCGAGATATAAAAAATCCCTTGGCACCTTTTCATCCTTAATGTCTTGACTTCACGCTGATCGAGTTTTGTCGAATTTGGTTCAGTGCTCTAGGAGCAATACTTGAAATTCCATTGCATGTGTTTTAAACACAACCCTAAATAGCCGTCTTCCTGTTGGGCTGGGGTAAAAAGTAAGAGTGTGAAGTAGGCTATATATGAAACGATGAGATCTATATGTGTACCAAGTTTCATATTATTACATGCAAGTGTGTTTGATTTATGGACCAAATTTTCAGACCAAGTTTATTGACCAAGTTAATCTGATTAATAAACTAATTATATAAAACTATTGTCAATGCACTACAATTAAACTAGTTATATGCCTTTACTTATAAAAAATAAAAATAAAAACTTATTTAAAAAATACCAGGCTTGAGAAATGTATTTTCTTTATGCAGGTCATACACACAGCAGTGAAATGGTTAAGCCCCCTCCCCCTGCACACTCACACACACACACAGACAGCCAAAGACAAAGAGACATGTAGGCTCAGAGTGACCATATTCAAACAAAAATATCTGAGTTTCTGTGGGTCCTAGCTAATAAGTGTAAATTAGAAAGTTGTCCGGCTCGAGGAGTACAATATACATACCAATTTTTGTAACTCTAGTTAAAACTAACAACCCCACTTTTGTCAAAAGGTGGCGCTACTGAGCCCTCACCACGCCCGTTTCTGAAACTTTGCACATGTCTACTGGCTAATAAATGTGATGTGTCTGTCGAGTTTCATGCATTTTGAAGCATGCTAAGGGTCTCAAAAGCATCCTAAAAGCATCCTAAAAGAAGAGTAAAGTTTGATGCGTCGCCACGGCAACAGTTTCAAAGATATCAAGAATCCATTCACAGGTCTACATCTGCCGTATGTTTACATTATACAGATGAAGTTTGAAGCAAATCGGGTAAAAATAAAAGGGTGATATCAAAGCATTTTGAAAGTGACACACTTCCTGCTGCCAGTTGGTGGCGCTATAACTTTGACTCACAATAGTCACATCCATGTGATCGTCCTCTTACAGCGAACACACTGCTGAAGTTTCATCAAGATCAGTTAATGTATGCTGAAGTTATAACACACTTCCTGTTTCATGTTTCTCGCCATGATTTCGTTTCCTCGCCACGGCCAAACCGTTCGAGATATCAAAAATCCCCTCGCAAACTTTCATCCTCAATGCCTTGACTTCATGCTGACCGAGTTTCGTGCCGTGTGTTCGAATTCTCTAGGAGGAGTATTGCAAATTCCATTGCGAGTGTTTTATGAACAACCCTAAATAACCGACTTCCTGTTGGGCTGGGGTAAAAAGTAATAGTATGAGGTATATATGAACGATGAGATCAACATGTGTACCGAGTTTCATATTATTACATACAAGCGTGTTTGAGTTATGGACCAAGTTTTCGGACCCCGTTCCAGGGGGCGCTGTCTAGCCCCCCTGCCACGCCCGGGTACCATCTTCAGCCCGGCCCTGATGGCCGCGGGTTCTGACCCGTGTGCAAAGTTTCAAGAGTTTTTGAGCATGTTAAGGGCCCCAAAAGTGCCCGAATAGTCGTATAAATAATAATAATAATAATAAATATAGCTGCGAGCAGCGATTGCGGGCCCAAGCCGGTGGCACCGCAACCCCGATGCCTTTAGTTACCCAAAGGCACCGGGATGGTGGTACCGCCGGCTTTGGCGCTTTATCGCTGCTCACATCTATATTTATATTTAATATAAAGCCGGTGGCACCGCCACCTTGGTGCCTTTAGGGTTATTCTGTACGACGTGTAAAAACGTAACCCCCGCTTTGACTATCAAAAAGAAGTGTATTGTAGAGCTTGCATCAATGCGGACTCGATGCGCTGTGCGCTGTAACTCCATGTGGCTTTAAGCGCATCATTCTCCACTCGGGATGCGCATAAGCGTTTTGTGCCACACTGTACTGAGCCTTTCATATCATAATGCAGTGACGCAATGACAGATTATTAATTGCCTTTCTTGTTCTGTTCTATCTATTATATGTTGATAATAGATAGGACAGAGCACTAAAAACCTCAAACAAAGCACTAAAAACTTAAGCTGTTTGCTGTGTAGTCTGAGAATGAGCTGTTTGATTTGCACCCTCTTCCTCTTCACTGTCCTCCATAAAAACCAGCTATTCAGGTCCATGTTGTTCTAGAAAGTTTGTATGTTGCTGCCTCAATTAACATCTCTGCTATACATTTAAAACATGGCTATATCTAAAATAATTTATCTTTTTGATTTTTGTTATCTTGTTTTTCATGAATATTTTACAACAATACAAAGAGCAATGTGTATTTTCCATTAATATAGTTTGTAATGGCTTTTTTTGTCATAGATTATAATCATATATTTTTTGGATTTGTTATTTATCTTTATAATGAAGTTGTCTGTATTAAGTAGATTGTGTTTAACACACACAAGAGTGATTTATTAGTTCAACACATAGTTATAGAAATTCTACTTTATCTAAAAAAAACCCTGCACTTTATACACACACACACACACACACACACACACACCACACACATAAATACATGTAAATAAAAATCCAAAAAAAAAAAAAACATCAAATGTGTTTTTAGTCAGAGTATTATTTTATACAGAAACAAATATTTGTAATTCAGATAAGAATGAAGTTAGTGTTTTAAAATCTTAAGGAAAACAAATATATTGAAATATAGCACATGAATTTTAAATTCATTCAACTTCAATTACAAATACAATCTTACTTTTATTTAAAGCAAACTATACATTTAAAAGATGGGGGTTATATGCCTATTTTGTCATTTAAAAATATTGTTATGCAAAATTGTTATGCAAAAAGACAAGGACTTAGAGACAAGGACTTGTAGGAAAAATCGCAGCCAGCCACACACACACACACATAAACACAGACAACAGCCCTCCCCTCCCCACACAGACACACACACCCACACACACACACACACACACAGAGAGAGAGAGAGAGAGAGAGAGAGAGAGAGAGAGAGAGAGAGAGAGAGAGAGAGAATCGCAGGGGAAATAAATCCATTCAAACTACAATATCTGACTTTCTGTTGCTCAGAGCGAATGACTTTAAATTGGAAAGTTGATCGGCTTGACGAGAACAATATACGTGGTAAGTTTTGTAACTGTAGGTAAATTGAGCAAAGTTATAACACACTTTATGTGTCCTTTTTTAGTCATAAAATTCATTTCCTCGCCACGGCCAGACCGTTCGAGATATCAAAAATCCGTCCGGAATTGAGCATCCTCAATGTCTTGACTTCATGCACACCGAGTTTGGTTGTGATTGGTAAACACATGCCTTGTGATTTGATGTATTTCTCCTAGGACAATTATTCAAACAACCCATAATTCATAATTCATAAATAACTTCCATTTGAACTGTCATAAAACTTAGAGCACGAAAGTTGTTTGGCCTGATGTGATCTTTAATTGTACCGAGTTTCATATTAATTCATGCAAGTGTGTTTGATTTATGGACAAATTTTTGAATCCCAGTCCAGGGGGCGCTGTCGAGCCGCCCTGCCACGCCCGGTTACCAGCTTCAGCCCGGCCCTGATGGCCATGGGTTCTGACCCGTGTGCAAAGTTTCAAGAGTTTTAGAGGATGTTAAGGCCCCCGAAAATGCCAGAGAAGTTGCACACAGCAAATAAAGGGTTAAAATTAACCTGACAGGCGCCCCTCCTCTCACTCACACAGAGGGACACTGAGACACTGGCAAAATTCTGAGATTTTCTCTACATTCAAACAAACATATCTGACTTTCTGTGGGTCCTAGCTAATGAGTGTCAATTAGAAAGTTGTCCGGCTCGAGGAGTACAATATACATACTGATTTTTGTAACTGTAGATAAAACTAACAACCCCACTTTTGTCAAAAGGTGGCGCTACTGAGCCCTCACCACACACGTTTCTGAAACGTTGCACATGTCTACTGGCTAATAAATGTGATGTGTCTGTCGAGTTTCATGCAATTTGAAGCATGCTAAGAGTCTCAAAAGCATCCTAAAAGAATGGTAAAGTTTGATGCGTTGCCACGGCAACAGTTTCAAAGATATCAAGAATCCATTCACAGGTCTACATCTGCCCTATGTTTACATTATACAGATGAAGTTTGAAGCAAATCGGGTAAAAATAAAAGGGTGATATCAAAGCATTTTGAAAGTGACACACTTCCTGCTGCCAGTTGGTGGCGCTATAACTTTGACTCACAATAGTCACATCCATGTGATCGTCCTCTTACAGCGAACACACTGCTGAAGTTTCATCAAGATCAGTTAATCTATGCTGAAGTTATAACACACTTCCTGTTTCACGTTTCTCGCCATGATTTCATTTCCTCGCCACGGACAAACCGTTCGAGATATCAAAAATCCCCTCGCAAACTTTCATCCTCAATGCCTTGACTTCATGCTGACCGAGTTTCGTGCCGTGTGTTTGAATTCTCTAGGAGGAGTATTTAACATTCCATTGCGAGCGTTTTACAAACAAACCTCAATAGCCGACTTCCTGTTGGGCTGGGGTAAAAAGTAAGAGCGCGAGGTATAGATGAAACGATGAGATCAACATGTGTACCGAGTTTCATATTATTACATGCAAGCGTGTTTGAGTTATGGACCGAGTGTTCGGACCCCGTTCCAGGGGGCGCTGACGAGCCCCCCTGCCACGCCCAGGTACCAGCTTCAGCCCGGCTCTGATGGCCGCGGGTTCTGACCCGTGTGCAAAGTTTCAAGAGTTTTTGAGCATGTTAAGGGCTCCAAAAGTGCCAAAAAGGTAGTAAAATAATAATACTAAAGAAAAAATATAGCTGCGAGCAGCGATGAAGGGCCCAAGCCGGTGGCACCGCAACCCCGGTTCCTTAGTTACCTAAAAGCACCAGGGTGGCCATGCCACTGGCTTTGGCCCTTCATCGCGGATCACAGCTATATATATATATATATATATATATATATATATATATACTGTATATATATATATATATATACTGTATATATACATATATATATGAAGCCGGTGGCACCGCCACCCTGGTGCCTTTAGGTTTATTGTGCACGACATGCAAAATGTAACCCTGCTTTGACTGATGCAAGCTCTACAGCACAGTTTATAGTAAGAAAGAATATAGTAAGAAAGAAAAGTAAGCTGTTACTCAGATGGTTTGGGAAACAAACATTCATCATGTCACATTGGTTTTAGTTACTTGTCCTCGAACAGAGCCCTAATCTGTTTATATTTCAGTTACACATTCTACATTGATTAAAAAAGAAAAATCAAATGTGTTTTTAATTCATACAGAAATAAAATATTTATAATTCAGCTGAGAATAAAGTTAGTTCAAATTTTAAGAAAAACAAATATATGATCTGAAATATAGCACATTCATTTTTAAATTCATTCAGGTTCAATTACCAAAAATACATTCTTAATTTAATTTAAAACAAATAATAAATCTAAAATATATGGGTTATATGCATATTTTGTAAAAAAAGAAAAAAAAAAGAAAGAAAGATATATATCCAAAAACACAAGGCCTTAAACTTTAACAAGGGTGCAACTCTTATCACTACAACAAACATAGTCACACACACAAGTCAAGTCACTTACATTTTAGATGCAATATTGACTTTTTAGATGCAATATTGACTTTTTTCTGTTTCAGCAGAGAAAATAGTTAAACAAAGATCACAGCGACCCATCGCGCATCTCAAAGCAATGTGTTTTCTCATTACTGAATGATTCAGCATTTTGAATCCATGACTCGTTCATTAAGACGGTCATCTGGCGACACCTTATGGTGATTTAGGGTTATGTTTAAAAGTATCGTTCTTTACAGCGATTTTTAATTGACTCCTGTTAAACCAATCTCGTAACATTATTGTGTAACCGATTTAATTTGATCAGCCTTACCTAGGGTAACAGCCCTATAGTGTCTTATTATTCTAAATTATTGAATTTATTGATCAAATTTACAAATGAAAAATGAAGCATACATTTATTAAGACTAGGCTGCCCTGCAGATATTAGGCTACAATATGGAGATTTAAATATATCATTTATCAAATAATCTGTTTATTTTTAGGTTACACATTACATTGTTTAAAAAATAAAAATCAAATGTGACCCGCTCTGGCGAAATGAGTCGGAAGTTGCAACCTTCCATTTTAAGATATGGGCCGATTATGTGGAAAAACCATGAAATAACAAAAAAATATATATATATTTTTTTTTTGCTAATTTCAAAGAACAGACATTCAAAAATAATCTCACAGGGTTTCGTAGTCGAGATAATTGAGTAAAGGTATTTAAATAACGATTAAAGTTGTCAAAGCTTTAAATTCGCTGAAATAAACATTGCTCTTCTCAACTCCCCTCGTCACCTCTGAGCATTTCCCGGGTATCCCCTGAAACGTTGAACTCACTGGAGGCTTCTAACCTAAACTGCGTGAGTATATTTATCTGCAAGAAGAATATAGCCCATGTAAGGCTGTAACGATCGCGACACTCAGATCCACGAACCTGTGTCGCGGTGTGAGAAGACAGAATCACGACACCGACACGTCCCTTCAACTCCCGAAGTTATCCTTCACGTCCAGACCCAATGCTAGCTACAACATCTTTAAATTACTATTAGTATTATTTGAAGTTAACATTAGCCTACAAAATACGTAGACTTACACCACAAAACTTAAATTATTACTAATTTTTTTTTTTAAATTGGGCAATTTCAGCATCCAATTCCCAGATAATTAAATATTTTAATAAATTGGCCTATGTGAACCACACTGCACAAACCAAAAGTAATACTCACCGGATGAAGAAGGGTTGACTCTCTCCAGAACATAAAATCTTTATTTTATTTTCCGTGTTCGCATTTATGAGGAAAAACAATCCGAACGTGACCGTTCTCTGGAAGCAGCACTAAAACTTTCACATAGCTTAAACATGCAAGCACAAAGCCTTTCTTTAAAGTAAATTTCGTTTTAAAATAATTATCTTAATTTAAATCAATGTTTCATCAACCAATTACTAGGATTTAATAATAAGAAATAAATTGCAGACAATAGGCTAGGCCTAATCACGACGCGGAGACGCGCGGCACGTGAACTGAAGCTTGTCTCATGAACCGAAAGTCAGCGTATAAGGTATCCTCACAGACATATTGAAATGTCTACTTTTAAACACAACCATTCAAAATGAAAGAAAACAGACTGCTCTCTGCTTATGTGGGCTAATCCGTATGAAAACTGAATTTCTCTCTGACTCCTCTTTAATCTTTCTGATTTTAGAACATTTTTGTAAAAGTGACTTTTTAATTATTTATTTCAAAAAAATTAAAAATAAGTTGAGTTTCAGCCTCGTTAAATTGCATTTATATGTTAATCTATTTGGTCAAATTAAGCTATATAAAATAAATAGTTTATCCCTTAAAATGCTATGGATTTTGAAAGATATCAAAAAAAAAAAAAAAAAAACGGGCAAAAAAACTTTAAAAGCGATTTTCTTAGGTTTTCAATTGGAAAAAAAGGGCAGACGACCAGAATTCAAATCTGTATATCGTTACAACCATTCAAGGTATGACCAAGGTATCATTTGAAAGCTTACAGTGTCCTCTTTCCATTAATATCAAAATCTCAATTTTTAAATTTGGGTCACTGTGACTAATTTTGCTGGATCAGTTCGGTCACAAATGTGTTTTTTATTGTAGTATTATTTTATACAGAAATACATTATAATTATATATAATATACAAAATATAACCGTGGGCGCGATTAAACAGTGTTACAATAAAACTCAACATTGTGTTTTTTAAAAATAAATTCAAATAATACAAATCCCGAAATTGCGCTAATTTTAAAATTAAACTAAAACTCATGGCTGCACAAGCATTCATAACTGCCAACAGCGAGGAACCAGCAGAACAGAGTGAACGTTCATTCTGTTTAGTTCAATCCTACTTAATAGGAATTTATTTAAAATGCTCGCTCTACTCCACAACATTAATGTCTTGTGCGGATATCTGTATTTTGACTTTCGGTTTTAAGTAAGCGATTTAAAAGTTCCCGAGTCCCAGCGGAGTCACACGTTGATTAACCGGTGGGAATATACACAATAGGCCTACCTGATATTGAACACAAGAGGGCAGTATAGCACTACGTATGACTCAGATTATTTTTTCTTCTTCTGAATTTTAAAACCATTATGGCTGTTTTTGAACGTAAACATCATTCTTAAATGAAAAAAGGGAAAAACTGGTTTAATTATAATATTTGTATAATTTAATTTAGAAACAAATAATGTATAATTACATTTTTAGAAGATATGAGGCTTTAAGTGTTTACTGTTTACTTTTTTGACATTACTTTAATCTTTTGCCAAAGTTGCACATGCCTACTGGCTAATAAATGTGATGTATCTGTCGAGCTATCTGTATCTATCTGTTTCAAGCAATTTCAAGCATGCTAAGAGTCCCAAAAGTATCAAAAAAGAATGTTAAAGTTTGATTTGTTGCCACAGCAACAGTATCAAAGATATCAAGAATCCATTCACAGGTCTACATCTGCTGTATTTTTACATTATACAGATGAAGTTTGAAGCAAATCGGTTAAAAATAAGAGGGTGATATCAAAGCAGTTTGAAAGTGACACATTCCTGCTGCCAGTTGGTGGCGCTATAACTCTGACTCACAATAGTCACATCCACGTGATCGTCCTCTTACAGCGAACACACTGCTGAAGTTTCATCAAGATCAGTTAATCTATGCTGAAGTTATGACACACTTCCTGTTTCACGTTTCTCGCCATAATTTTGTTTCCTCGCCACGGCCAAACCGTTCGAGATATCAAAAATCCCCTCGCAAACTTTCATCCTCAATGCCTTGACTTCATGCTGACCGAGTTTCGTGCCGTGTGTTTGAATTCTCTAGGAGGAGTATTGCACATTCCATTGCGAGCGTTTTACAAACAAACCTCAATAGCCGACTTCCTGTTTGGCTGGGGTAAAAAGTAAGAGCGTGAGGTATAGATGAAACGATGAGATCAACATGTGTACGGAGTTTCATATTATTACATGCAAGCGTGTTTGATTTATGGACCAAGTGTTCGGACCCCGTTCCAGGGGGCGCTGTCTAGCCCCCCTGCCACACCCAGGTACCATCTTCAGCCCGGCTCTGATGGCTGTGGGATCTGACCTGTGTGCAAAGTTTCAAGAGTTTTCAAACCCGTTAAGGGCCCCAAAAGCCGCTAAGAGTCTCAAAATCATGAAAAAAAGAATTTTAAAGTTTGATGCGTTGCCACGGCAACAGTATCAAAGATATCAAGAATCCATTCACAGGTCTTCTTCTGCTATGTATTTACATTATACAGATTAAGTTTGAAGCACATCGGGAAAAAATAAAAGGGTGAGTTCAAAGCATTTTGAAAGTGACACACTTCCTGCTACCAGTTGGTGGCGCTATAACTCTGACTCACAATAGTCACATCCATGTGATTGTCCTCTTACAGCGAACACACTGCTGAAGTTTCATCAAGATCAGTTAATGTATGCGGAAGTTATAACACACTTCCTGTTTCACGTTTCTCGCCATAATTTCGTTTCCTCGCCATGGCCAAACCGTTCGAGATATCAAAAATCCCCTCGCAAACTTTCATCGTCAATGCCTTGACTTCATGCTGACCGAGTTTCGTGCCGTGTGTTTGAATTCTCTAGGAGTAGTACTTCAAATTCCATTGCGAGTGTTTTATGAACAACCCTAAGTAACCGACTTCCTGTTGGGCTGGGGTAAAAAGTAATAGTATGAGGTATATATGAACGATGAGATCTATATGTGCACCGAGTTTCATATTATTACATGCAAGCGTGTTTGATTTATGGACCAAGTTTTCGGACCCCGTTCCAGGGGGCGCTGTCTAGCCCCCCTGCCACGCCCGGGTACCATCTTCAGCCCGGCCCTGATGGCCGCGGGTTCTGACCCGTGTGCTAAGTTTCAAGAGTTTTTGAGCATGTTAAGGGCCCCAAAAGTGCCCGAATAGTCGTATAAATAATAATAATAATAATAATAATAATAATAATCCTAAGGAAAACAATAGGGCCTTCGCCCTTTCAGGGCTTGGGCCCTAATAATAATAATCCTAAGGAAAACAATAGGGCCTTCGCCCTTTCAGGGCTTGGGCCCTAATAATAAAATATAGCTGCGAGCAGCGATGGCGGGCCCAAGCCGGTGGCACCGCAACCCCGGTTCCTTTAGTTACCTAAATGCACCCGGGTGGCGGTGCCGAAGGCTTTGGCCCTTTTATGATTAAATGTTAAAACGGCTTGCCATACTCTGTCATTTCGACTAGTCACAATTATGTTACAGATATCTTAAATGATAATACAAACTATCCAAAATGTAATTACGAATAGACAGAAAGACGTTGTTGATATCAACAATGTTAATTCCGGACAGGCAAACTTAGCTTTTAAATGTTAAAAGGGCTTGCCATACAGGGACGTAGGCTCAGAGAGAGGCTCACCATATTCCACACAAAATATCTGACTTCCTCTTGGTCCGAGCTAATGACTATGTATTAGAAAGTTGTCCGGCTTGAGGAGTACAATGTATATAGCGATTTTTGTAACTGTAGATAAAACTAACAACCCCACTTTTGTCAAAAGGTGGCGCTATTTAGTCCTTGCACTATGCCCGTTTCTGAAACTTTGCACATGTCTACTGGCTAATAAATGTGATGTATCTGTTGAGTTTCAAGCAATTTCAATTTCAATTTCAATTTGACTGTTGAAAAGAAGTGCGCCGATTAGATACTCAGGATCGGTATCGGCTCTGACACTGCCATCTTTGACGAGGCTGATTCAAATTCTATATTGTGCATTCTATGTTAGGCACAAAGGCACAAAAACTTTCTAAAGTACCATAAAGTTTTTGTGTACTGTATTATTAGTGTTCTGAAGCTATTATGTGATATAGAAATTAATATTTAAGTCATTAAATTCAAGAACACAAACTTTTCCCTCTCTGCGCCTGTCAGTCATTCACCATTCAGCATTCAAACAGCACGTCGCATTCGGTTACAGTCAATGATGAAACGATCTTCAAGATGATTGAATGTTAATCCTATTATACTGGATCTTTAAGATAAAGGTCTAAAGGTCTATATTTTCGAATGAAGAAACTTTTTCTTGCTGGACTTTATTGCTGTAACTTAACCGTGTTACTTTCTACCGGGTGTCGGACGCTGTCAATTAGATCACAACACTAGAGTCAGAGCACTATAATTGTTCTTCACGCACACAGTAACTGAAATTTAAAACCTTTAAAAGAAAAGGCTCAATAAACTATTGCATAGATAGATAATGTATAATACACTGTTCATAAATATGTATTTCCTTTGTGCTTTGAACTTTTCAATACGGACTCACTGCGCTGTAACTTCATGTGGCTTCAAGCACATCATTCTCCGCTCGGGATGCACATAAGTGCTTTGTGCTGCACCGTATTGGAGCCGTAATATCATAATGCAGTGACGTAATGACAGATTATTAATTGCCTTTCAATTATATGTTGCTGTGTCATTAAACATCTGTCCTATGCATTTCAAACATTTATAGCAGCCATGGCTATATTTTTTTATGATTTTTGTTATCTTGTTTTTCATGAATGTATTTTTCAAAAATAAGAGCAATGTGTATTATCTATTATTAATATGGTTTATAATAGCATTTTTGTCATAGATTATGACAAAGTAATCATATGATCCACCAGCGAGGAACCAGCAGAACAGAGTGAACATTCTTTCTGTTTAGTTCAATCCTACTTAGCTCTACTCCACACCATTAATGTCTTGTGCGGACATCCGTATTTTGACTTTCGGTTTTAAGTAAGCGATTTAAAAGCTCCCAAGTCCCAGCGGAGTCACACGTTGATTAACCGATGGGAATATACACAATAGGCCTACCTGATATTGAACACAAGAGGGCAGTATAGCACTACGTATGACTCAGATTATTATTTTTTTATGAATTTTACAACAATTCTGGCTGTTTTTGAACGTAAACATAATTCTTAAATGAAAAAAAAGGAAAAATTGGGGAAGTTATAATATTTCTATAATTTAATTTAGAAACAAATGATGTATAATTACATTTTTAGAAGATATGAGGCTTTTAGTGTTTACTTTTTTGACATTACTTTAATCTTTTGCCATAGTTGCACATGTCTACTGGCTAATAAATGTGATGTATCTGTTGAGTTTCAAGCAATTTCAAGCATGCTAAGAGTCCCAAAAGCATCAAAAAAGAATGTTAAAGTTTGATTCGTTGCCACGGCAACAGTATCAAAGATATCAAAAATTCATTCACAGGTCTACATCTGCCGTGTATTTACATTATACAGATGAAGTTTGAAGCAAATCGGTTAAAAATAAGAGAGTGGTTTCAAAGCATTTTGAAACTGACACACTTCCTGCTGCCAGTTGGTGGCGCTATAATTTTGACTCACAATAGTCACATCCATGTGATCGGTCTCTTACAGCGAAAACACTGCTGAAGTTTCATCAAAATCAGTTAATGTATGCTGAAGTTATAACACACATCCTGTTTCCTGTTTCTCGCCATAATTTCGTTTCCTCGCCACGGCCAAACCGTTCGAGATATAAAAAATCCCTTGGCACCTTTTCATCCTTAATGTCTTGACTTCACGCTGATCGAGTTTTGTCGAATTTGGTTCAGTGCTCTAGGAGCAATACTTTAAATTCCATGGCATGTGTTTTAAACACAACCCTAAATAGCCGTCTTCCTGTTGGGCTGGGGTAAAAAGTAAGAGTGTGAAGTAGGCTATATATGAAACGATGAGATCTATATGTGTACCAAGTTTCATATTATTACATGCAAGTGTGTTTAATTTATGGACCAAATTTTCAGACCAAGTTTATTGACCAAGTTAATCTGATTAATAAACTAATTATATAAAACTATTGTCAATGCACTACAATTAAACTAGTTATATGTCTTTACTTATAAAAAATAAAAATAAAAACTTATTTAAAAAATACCAGGCTTGAGAAATGTATTTTCTTTATGCAGGCCATACACACAGCAGTGAAATGGTTAAGCCCCCTCCCCCTGCACACTCACACACACACAGACAGCCAAAGACAGAGACATGTAGGCTCAGAGTGACCATATTCAAACAAAAATATCTGAGTTTCTGTGGGTCCTAGTTAATAAGTGTAAATTAGAAAGTTGTCCAGCTCGAGGAGTACAATATACATACCAATTTTTGTAACTCTAGTTAAAACTAACAACCCCACTTTTGTCAAAAGGTGGCGCTACTGAGCCCTCACCACGCCCGTTTCTGAAACTTTGCACATGTCTACTGGCTAATAAATGTGATGTGTCTGTCGAGTTTCATGCATTTTGAAGCATGCTAAGGGTCTCAAAAGCATCCTAAAAGCATCCTAAAAGAAGGGTAAAGTTTGATGCGTCGCCACGGCAACAGTTTCAAAGATATCAAGAATCCATTCACAGATCTACATCTGCCGTATGTTTACATTATACATATGAAGGTTGAAGCAAATCGGGTAAAAATAAAAGGGTGATATCAAAGCATTTTGAAAGTGACACACTTCCTGCTGCCAGTTGGTGGCGCTATAACTTTGACTCACAATAGTCACATCCATGTGATCGTCCTCTTACAGCGAACATACTGCTGAAGTTTCATCAAGATCAGTTAATGTATGCTGAAGTTATAACACACTTCCTGTTTCACGTTTCTCGCCATGATTTCGTTTCCTCGCCACGGACAAACCGTTCGAGATATCAAAAATCCCCTCGCAAACTTTCATCCTCAATGTCTTGACTTCACGCTGACCGAGTTTCGTCGAATGTGGATCAAAGCTCTAGGAGGAGTATTTGACATTCCATTGCAAGCGTTTTACAAACAAACCTCAATAGCCAAATTCCTGTTGGGCTGGGGTAAAAAGTAAGAGCGCGAGGTATAGATGAAACGATGAGATCAACGTGTGTACCGAGTTTCATATTATTACATACAAGCGTGTTTGAGTTATGGACCAAGTGTTCGGACCCCGTTCCAGGGGGCGCTGACGAGCTGCCCTGCCACGCCCGGGTACCATCTTCAGCCCGGCTCTGATGGCCGCGGGTTCTGACCCGTGTGCAAAGTTTCAAGAGTTTTCGAGCACGTTAAGGGCCCCAAAAGTGCCCAAAAGGTAGCAAAATAATAATAATACTAAAGAAGAATAATAATCCCAAGGAAAACAATAGGGCCTTCGCCCTTTCAGGGCTTGGGCCCTAATAATCCCAAGGAAAACAATAGGGCCTTCGCCCCTTCAGGGCTTGGGCCCTAATAATCGAAATTTACAGATAACCTTGTATGAAAATACCATATGAAAAGTTAATGCAGGATTTAAAATGTTTTAAAACAACATAAGGGCACTAATTTAGAAGATAAAGTGAGCGTTTCCTGGACTGCTAGTAAAAACGGCTTTTATTTCCAACATCGCGTCATTTGACGTCATATCAGGGAGCCTCAGCCTCGGCTCAGTGAAGAGCAGGCTGGTGTTCAGTGAGAGCGCTCGTCAGTCAGTGTGCTTTCGTTAGTTTTTGCATTTTAATTTTTCATCGTCATGGTAAATTATTGTGTTTGTGGAGATTGCAAAAACTCCAGCCTGTCAGGACTTCAAGATCGAGTCCACAAGTTTCCATTACAATAAAAGGGACGGTGCTATATAGCCAATCTTTCGTTCCTGGTGCGGTTTGAGCAGGTGAAGAGACGGGATTTCTCTTCTGCATCGGCTCGGAAAACGCGGTCGTATGTAGCGTTCACTTCAGATCAAATGATTATCATCCCGGCGATATGATGGATTTCAACATGGTATGCCGAAGCAAGAATATTGATCGTCATATACTATACCAATGGCATCAAATAGTGTTGTAAAGGGTAACTTAGTCATGTCATGCCCTAAATAGAACTTGTAATTGAAAAACAAAATTGGTTGTTTAAATACTCAAATCTTTAATTTTCTGTTTGTTATAACCTAGGTGAAAAATATGTATTAAAAATTTACCTGAGTAGCCTATGCTTTTAGTATAGAAATATACTCAAGTAAAGTTTTATACATTTAATAGTATATAAATCTACCCTAAACATACTAATGGCTGCTGGCCTGTTATAGGATCATAATAATCTGTACAATATTGGGAGCACAGTGTATATCGTTAGCGAACGTGTATAATATAAGCACGTCTCTCACCTAAAAGGCACCTGTCCTGTTCTCCACTGGTTCTCCTCACATCACAGCTCAATTTTTCTCTGACCGTTCTGTCTAACATTATCCTGGCCTGTCCCCGCTCTCTTTAGCATAGCAGGCTCATAACTTTATGGCTTGATCCGTCATACGAGTATTTCCTCAGCGTCCAAAATGTCAGTGGATCCATTATTTTCCTGTTGTTTGAATCGGCGGCTCTCCCGCTCATTGCGTCACACCCGCCACGCCCATTTTCAGACGCGGAAGTAAAATTTTCTCACAAAAATGACTTCAGAAGCTTCTTGATGTGTTGGCTTTACTTAACTTTTTACATGTAAACAGGTTCCACCGGTTCCACATAACTTTGTTTTGTTAAACAAACATAATTTGTTCATGTAACTTCAACATCATGGAAGTCATTTTAAGCCATCCAATCAAACTCTGAGCTGAGTGTTAAATGAACACTGAAGCAGTGTCAAAGTTAATGAGACAATTAAGTGAATAACTGAGTGATGATTGAGCATTATTGAAGACACCTGATGTTAACAAGCAGAATCACTGAAGGAGAAAACCGGGATTTTAAGTCACAATTATGGAGATCAGTGTTTGTTTTAGTTGGTCTCTTGACCCCTATATTATTAACTTTAGATTATGTTTGGCTGTACATGAGTTATAAAACCCAGATGATCACATAAAAAAGGTGTAACTGGGGATTGAACCACCAAACTTTTGACTACAAAGCGGTTTGTAGTCAAACTGCATGAACCACTGTTAAATTTACCTTATGGATCATACCAGCACTGCTGTTGTAGAACATACAATTTTAGCCTTTTCAATGAAATTCAAATGATCAAATCAATAAACAAAAAAAATTTTCTGGGTGCATTCTGGGTGCCACCAATCAAAATTCATTCATGGCTCCCATCATGCATTGCTGCATGAATAAATAATGAGCTTAAGACACCTAAAGCAGAATCACAAGGAAAAAAAATCTAAAATTTTAAGCCACCGTTATGGAGATCAGTGTTTGCTTTAGTTGGGCTCTTGACTAGGGGTCGACCGATTATCGGCCTGGCCGATTATCGGCGCCGATTTTAAGCATTTTTATGGTTATCGGTATCGGCCATTTTCAAATCCGATTTGCCGATAAAATAATTTTATTTTAAAATGCGCTATTTTTGGCTCTAACGCAGCCACCTCTGTCGGAACTCACCTCTCTGTAGACTAGACTTATGTCCCCGCACATCTGATTTGTTGATAGTCACGAGTCCGGCCAATCAGCGCGGCAAGCTGAAGGCACTGAAAGTTTTGCACTCACACCGAGACCGAGAGCACTCGCTGACTGGAGCTGCTTCACGGATCACGCATCAGTTGTCTCTCAAAGGCATCAGTTGTCTCTCAAAGTTAAGGCAGCAGCAGATTTTGCTGAAGAAGCATTGCAATACACTGAAGTTGCAAAATACTTCAATATAATACAGCCCTGTGATTTCCGCGATGCAGTAAACAGACGGAATCGCGGACTCCAGTCATAAAAACAGAATTTACTCTATAAAGCGGAATATCACGGAATTTGTCAACTTTGATGAATTAATAAAAAGCAGGTCAGTACAAATCAAACCGCAAAAAAATATTTAAATATTAATCCTGCGTGTCTCTAAATGAATGGCGCTGACGCGTGATTTCATTTACCACACACACACACATAACACACACTGGAGCACGCGTGACGCTTGCGCTGTTTTCAGCCTCATCCGGATCATTATATGAGGACATGATTGCATAAACAACATCTCCAGAGTCGCTCGCTTAGTCACTTCATGATTTTTTTAATGCTTCAACTGAGAAAAGTTATCATCACATCATAGACAAACGGAAACTCAAAGATCTCCACGGCTACCCGTCAAAATAAAAGTTTGTTTTTTCACAAAGCCCTAAAAATTTAATTTTTGTTAAACTGTAAATAAATTGAATAAGTTTAATGATTTTAATAAATTAGAAATGCTTTTTGATTACTAAAATTGTATTTAAACATTCAAATAGAGTCTTTAAGTTTTACAAAATGTTTACAGAATGCTGCTGGGTGCTCCCTGCACTTTATTATTATTATTATTAATAACAGTTCTCATATTCAAAGATATGTTTAAAATCATTTAAAGAAAGTATTTGTCAACTTAATTTTGACATTAATTTACAGTTTTACACCAGACATAGGCTAAAATATAATATATATATATATATATATATATATATATATATACATATCGGTTCAAAAAATCGGTTATCGGCCTATTTGATCTGTAATAATCGGTATCGGCATCGGCCCTGAAAATCACATATCGGTCGACCCCTACTCTTGACCCTTATATTATTAATGTTATTTTAATTTGCTGTTGCATCTGAGTTATACCTGCCAGATGAACAAAGATAAACAATTTTAAAATGATGTTGGACATATAATGACATTCATCATTTGAAATTTATGTCTCTGATTTATTCTGTTGCTTAGTGTATAACTGAAATTCTGCATAAATATCCAGAATGTTCTCAAAAGTTGTTTTTTTTTACTACAAAAAAATATTTCTTTAAGGCACACACAGACCTCAAGATTCAGTCAATGCTTCTCAACAACGGTGACGAGTAAAATATTCAATTAGGAAAAGTAAATTACATAGACAATTCAGATCATAATTTATTCATACCGCAATGCATGATGGGAGACATTAATGAGTTGTGATTGGTGGCAACAAGGACTATTAATGTCACCACGATTGAGATAGACAGGCTGATTATTGATCTCTGTTTCTACATAAAGATTAAAGTAGTTAGATCAGAATAGTTTTATTAAATATTTTCTGTTATAAGAAAATACAGATATGTTGTATAATCACTAAACTGTTGCTAGCAAATTAATCCTAACCATCAGAATTACGAATTTTTGGAATTTTCAGATCACAGCATGATTATGTCAAAACATAACCAACACCATCGGATCACAGTTTTCTTTGTTCATTTGACTGTTATAAATCAATAACAGCAGCCAAACAAAGTTTAAAGTAAAAGTATAAGGATCAAGAGCCCAACTAAAGCAGACACTGATCTCCATAACGGTGGCTTACAATTTGTGATTTTCTCCTTCAGTGATTCTGCTTGTTAACATCAGGTGTTTTCAATAATGCTCAATCATCACTAAATTAATCACTTAATTGTCTCATTATCTTTAACACTGCTTCAGTGTTCATTTAACACTCAGCTCAGAGTTTGATTGGATGGCTTAAAATGACTTCCATGATGTTGAAGTTACATGAACAAATTATGTTTGTTTAACAAAACAAAGTTATGTGGAACCAGTGGAACCTGTTTACATGAAAAAGTTAAGTAAAGCCAACACATCATTTTTTTGAGTGTATATTTCAAAGGGTACATATCATGCTTTTAAATCATTCATTTTTACATATAAATACCGTTGTGGTCTATATAAAACATAACTGCAATGCTTGGGTCTGAATTCCTCATTATTATAGCTCCACAGGCCCCTTTTCTACCCCTTTTCTGATGTGCGTCTTTGAGCGACCCGTTTTAATGCGACCCCTTTAAATAAAAAGGAGATGTGTCACACCCCGCCCGCTCTCCAGGTCGATGAGTTCACAGTCAGTTCAACTCCCCACATTCGGCCATTATTGTAGTTTGATTAGAGATATACGATTATATACGATACCTTCAAAGAACATTTTTATTCACACTTTAATAAAATGTCAACAACAGAAGACTTGTCCATCAAGCCTTACATATTCGAGCCAGAGCGAGCGAGTTGATAAAGATGACGACGAACCTGCAGAACAACCACTTCTTTGGTATGTGAGTGTGGTGAGCAGGACGGCCGAGGGACGTGAGAGAAAGTCGCGAGGCCGGTGTTGCGATTGCTAATGAGCAGCACCTGCGAAGCACACCGGTCTCGCATCTCTCACGAAGGAGCGGAGCCATAAAGGGGGAGCGACGGAGTGGATGATCGAGAGAGGAACAGGCCTGCTTTTGTTTGTGTTTTATATTTTATTTGGTAAGCCAGCAGTCGTCCGCGAGGGGCTGCTGGCCGGTATTTTATATTTTATTTTCGGTAGCCAGCAGTCGTCCGTGAGGGGCTGCTGGCAGGTATTTTGTTTGTTTATTTTGTTTAAATAAAGTTTTATTTTTCATTATTATCCGGTTCCTGCCTCCTTCTTCCCTGAACTTTGTTACAGTGAGTTAACTGTTTTGTGTTATTAGTGAAAGTCGACTATTTCTCTTGTTAAAACAAGCACACTGACAAGATAAATGACTACGGTCTAATCTTACCACAAAAAAAATCTGTATTGACAATATAATACGTTTAGAAAAGCATCAGAAAACAACGCAGCTAAATGACCATTGATGAAACTCAAGAACAATAATACTGCAGACATGTAACGTTACTTCAAAACAAAAACAAAGAAAGACAAAGGTACTGCTAAACCATGACCACAATGTGGTCGAAATGCTGTGTTCGTCGTCTCCAATGATAGAAGGAATTTACCTCTCATTCAGACGAAGTCAATCGGCAAACCCTTCTTTATACTGGCGGAGGTTGTTGAAGTGGGAATCCTTAAAGTGCTTCAGGTCACTAACAACCGAACATTTTGACTTGCCCTCTCGTAACTTCTGCATCATTGAGCTCGGACTACAAAATCTGAGCGAGAAATAATAATGGCGGATTGCTCGAAGTTTTGGACCGGTAGTCAATGTCCTTATTTGGCAGTTCTGCTGCAAATACGGTGACGCACTTCCTCAAAAAACGTCATAGACAACAGAAAAATCTGAACAGGTTGAAAAATATGACCAAAACAGAATATAAAGATATAAACGAATCACCTGAAGAGAATAATTTCGTCTTTTCTGTTCTTATAAACACTCCAAATATACAACAAAATGCATTTAAGGGCTAAAAAAGTGGATTTTGCATGATATGTCCCCTTTAAAGAAAATCTAGTTCCTACATTGTTTTTCTATGCATTGACTCATTGGGTCCTCTAACCTGCAATATGCCCTTTAAGTATTTAACTGTGTTAGTTAGATCAACAACCGCTTGCTTCAGAAAATGAGTGTCAGTGTCAGAAATAACATTCACTGTCTGTGCTGCCGAATTGCCTCTCACTGCAGATGGAACCGGCTGCACCAATCTGGCGGCCTGGCGCGCCCGTTCAGCTTGAGTAGCGACTTGGAAGGTGTCTTTAAACGCTTTCACGCCCCTCTCATGACATTTAATCTGGAGTTCTTGATCTAAACCAGACAGAAATCTCGACAGTTTCTTGTATTCAGAAGCATTCTGCTCAAAATCTGGAAAAGGCTTTTCATTAGGCAATTTGTGGCGTGAATTTGGAAATGTTTGAAAAGACGCAATTACATCCTTCTGACCAAAAGCATCTTGTAGTTGTTTTTTCACTGCAGCAAAAGAGTGCTGAATTTCGGATGGAAAATTGTCCCAAACAATAAACAGTTCAGGTGGCAATCTAGCTATCTTTATAGCGAGCCTCTTGAATTACCTCAAAACGACGGGCCCACATCTGAAAAGACTCAGAGCCATCGTTGCAAAATGGCGACGGTAAAGCAACCTTTGGGGTTTGTAAGTGGCGCGTCCGCGCATTGTTCTCCCGCGGCGGTTGTGCTTCCTCGTCTGATGACATCACTGAAGTTTATTCACGGCACATCAACGTTCGTAGCGTCTCGCTGAAATCGCAGTAATGTACAGACTGCGTTCGTGCGAAGTGTAACGTTAGGCGGAAAAAAAAAGAAACTCGAATATCCGACAAAAAACACCGCTGCCACCAGTGTAATATTTGATTGTGGGTGTTTTCGGGGCTTTAATCTTAAGATAACTTTAGGAATATATCAAATAAAACCTCGGACACGGACGAGCTCTTTTCTCACTTTTTATTAGTGATGGCCGGTTCGTGAACGAATCGTTCTTTTGAACCGGTTCTTTTTAGTGAACCGGTCGATGCAGTACACTAATGCCGGGCGTACACCAAAAGACTTTGAAAGATTTAGAAAAGACTTTATAAGATTATCAGCTCACATCTAAAGACTTTGGGTTCAGAGTTTTTAGTCTCAGACTAAAGATTTTACGAACACTGAATCTTGTAGTGACACTATTTACAAGACTACAACTAGATTATTTTAGCTTCCCACCAAATTCCTCCCATCATTCTAGTGCCGCGGTTGCGTGAATGTGAAAGCAACACGGATTAGGGCGCGCACTTGTTCAGTAAGTAATACTGCGCATCATGTGTCCTTATTGTGATGAATTCAGTTAAATAAAACACTTGTAAGGGATGATAGTGTTGATGATTTACCTTGGATACTAGCGAGAGTGAGCCTGAAGTGTATTCGTACATTGGAATCAGAGCAACACATTTGGAAATCCCTGTCTCCTCAGAAGAGTGCGTTTGCAAGCAACAGAAGTACATTTTATGTGACACGCACAGTAAACCTGTATTGTACACTCAACTGCGCATAATAGCAGCAAATGAATACTTAAAAGCCTTTAATTTTCTCAAAAAACAACAGTGTGCCTTATAATCCGGAGCACCTTATATCAAGCGCCTTGGATAAATTGGTTGACAACGCTCCGCGTTATTAAATTCGCCCGTGAACTCGCGCTCGTGTCCATCTTATGCCCGCTTTGTCACACGGCCAGTTCAACCTCGTATAAATCAGGTTATGTGTGTCTCCCGCTCACTCTTAACAGACACACGAACAGACACTGTCCCCGGCGCTGAATGCTCATATGAGTCAGCCTGCGAATGTCGTGCCCGCCCGAGCACGCTCACTCTAATAAACGCCTCACCTCCGGCGCCGCGCACTCGCTACATTCCCAGCACATCTAGTGAATGCATAATGTAAACCCAGTCAAACATGTGACTGTAGTATCTTATGTGCCTTATAATCCAGTGCGCCCTCTATATATGAAAAATGTTCTAAAATAGGTCATTCATTGAAGGTGCGCCTTAAGTGCGGAAAATACGGCTATATATATATATACCCACGTTCTGCTTTCTATCATATATCGAGCTATAATTTTTTGCTCCATATCGCCCAGCCCTAGTAGATATAAAAAAAACTTCTCTGGTAAGGAAAAAAGTCAATATCAGGAAACAATGTGTAATCACCATCACATCCAGCCGGTTCCCTGAGACAGCTCCCATGAGTGGGTCTCGAACTTGTGTCTCTGGTGTGAGAGGCGGACACGCAAACCTCAATTTTATTGGTTGTTGATTGTTTTACATCACTAGGACTACGCTAGGACTTACGATAATATCAAACATGTTTGATATGAAAGACTAGAGAAAGACTGGCATAAATCGGGTCGTCGACTGCAGATTATCACCTCACATTTAAAGATCGAGACGACGGGAGCGCGCCGAGATTCCAGTGAGATTTCTAAAGACTGCCGGTCTTTAGTCTGGGACTGTGAAAATCCTTTGGTGTAAGCCCAGCATAAATCGGACTGAATTGTTAGAAACAGTTTGCGTCTTGCGTCAGCGCTAAACCACAAGTTACTAAAGTTACTCACTTTCAGACATGCCTGACAGTCCCTCCGAATCGAAATAAACCAATATCCAGAAGTACATTTTATTCCAGTAACTCAATAAGTTCACTGAACGGAGACATATGTTGGTGCTGAGAGAAGTGATGAGCACGAGCAGCTGATACTGAGCAGCTGATACTGCGCATGCGTGTACTACCGAACGTACAGGTACAGCGGTCGGATAACCAGTACAGAACCGAGAACTGTTTCTTTCGCACACGTTCGACATACAGAGAACTGATGAGTTGATGAGCTGAGCATGCGTGCAATTTTTTCTGAGGGACGAAATGTACGTTTCCTAAGTATTTAGTTGAAAATCAGTAACAAATAAAACATTTTGGAAACATGTTTATCGCATAATTACTGTATTATCACTGTATTATTTCAAAGTTTGGAAACAATGATTGGATTGTAAAACTGTCAAACTAAACATTTATTATTATACTAAAATAATATTTTCAGGAACACCTCATTTAATTTTTAAGTAACAATATAAATCTCTGATGTAAGCTCTTGCCAAGGTTTTAATGGTGCACTGCTTAGTAAATGTTTATAATGTGTTAACATAACGAATTAAACATATATGTTTAATTGGTTATGTTAACTCATTATAAACATGTATACTGTATAGGCTACAGTAGGTTATATTGGAGACAGACATGCATCGATTTTTTAGTTTTGTCGACTGTATATTCAGGTTTCAGCTCAGCACACACAGGCATATGCTATGGTTCTCGTGTTGTCGAGAACTGGTTGTTGCAGTTCTTGAATCACCAGTACAGAACCAAGTACTGTTTCTTTCGGACACGTTCGATACAGAGAACCGATGAGCTGGAGATACTGCGCATGTGTGATAGCACCCTCTCTGAACAGAACTTTCTTTCGGCCGGCTGATCCTGAGCTGATACATGAGCACGCAGTAGTACGGGTGAACCCAGGACTTAAATGAGAGGGCGAATTGGCGAAATGTACGTTTATTTAATAACAAATAAAATGATGAAGACCATTTATGCATTTTAGATATTTAAAAAATGTAAAACATCCGCATTAGCACATCGCCTAGGCTGCAGCAGGGTTCGTTTTCAAAATGTAAATGTAAGAAACTTATCCAAGATGATTATGACGATGTGTACTATTATTTACCTGAAGTTATGATTGCAAATGCCTTTAATTTAAAGTATTTTCATCCGCCGGGATTAGGGATGCACCGAATATTCGGCCGCCGAAAATTTTCGGCCGAAAATGGCCCAAAAGTGCATTTTCGGTTTTCGGCCGAAAGACTTTTATCACCGAAACAATACGGCCGAGATGTTGTGATGACGCAAACAGACACCGCGACCTGCACGTGCTTGTCTGAAGCAACATGTCTGTGGTGTGGACGTATTTCAGTGTATCTGAACCCGCGATGAGACGGAAACCTTGTTTATCCACCTATATCTGCTCTAAACAATGCGGGTCAAGAGCGGTGCGCGCGCTGTCTGTGGAGACTCGCACTGCGGAGGCAGGCGAAAGTATAAACAAGGCAGCGCGAGTCTCCACAGACAGCGCGCGCACCGCTCTTGACCCGCTCGCAACCGGAGTCGTTGTCATGGCGGCACGCATTGTTTAGAGCAGATATAGGTGGATGAAACAATTAAAAATTATAAATAAGACTCGCGCTGCGGAGGCAGGCGAAAGTAAACAAGGCAGCGTGAGTTTCCACAAACAGCGCGTGCACCACTCCAAATGGTCGAGGCGTTTATACTTGACGCGCTCTCCGTTGTACCATTCCTTGAAACGACAGGGGACGACTCAGTAACTGTCCTCTAACCATCAGGAATCGGTGAGAAGAAGACAGATAAATACATGACAATGTTTATTTTTTAGTATTCCACCACCAATACAAAAATAATCATATAAAACCCAGTAAACCCTGAGATTATTACTTGTGACATTACAAAAAAATAATGTATATGAGAACGTATGTATAGAACTAAATTAATGCTCTCTTAAATATTTTCTACGTTCACTAAACATGTTTCATTAAGTTTCATGTACATTTGTATTAAACATGGACCATTGTTCATTTAAAAAGGCTTTTTATGCTATTGTATGCTAAATTTTTAAAATGTAACTAATTTAGACCTGCAAACTGGGTGCTAGTGTGATGAGAAGTTTGCGCTCGGCTTTGTTTTTGAGAGAACATTTCATTTTAAAACCTTTCTGCAGGCCAGTAGATTATTATTTAGTGCACACATGAGTGGGGTCAAGTTAAACATTTTAGTTTGAATTTCATTTTATACTGTACATTGTGCTAAATAAATATTTGCATAATTTGTAATTGATTTATTCTTTGAAAATGTTATATTAATTTATGCAATTGCAATGTCTTGATTTTAGTAAAGTTTGTACACAGTCATAGGCATAAATGCAATGATACTAATAATTGGCATAATTTCTTTCGGTGTTTCGGTTTTCGGCCTTGGTTTCCTTTTTTTCGGTTTTCGGTTTCGGCCAAGAATTTTTATTTCGGTGCATCCCTAGCCGGGATGATAGAATTGACGTCTTTACGTGATGACGTAAAAGAACTGGTGAACCGTTTTTTTTGAACCGGTTCATTAAAACGAACTGTCCGAAAGAACCGGTTCGCGGAAAAGAACCGGACTTCCCATCACTACTTTTTATTAACTCCTTTTACTTCTGCTCTCCTCTCTCTCTCCCGCTCTCCTCTCTCTGTACCCCCGTCATAATAAAAGTCCCTCCAACAACATCCACTTTAACACAATATACTGATGAATTAACAGTGAAATATTCAAATATAACATCAGGATTATTTTTTTTTAATATAATGTGCTACATTTAAGTCTTACATTAACCTTCCGGACAACGTGAGTAACAGTTTAGCCAATCACCACACACCGGCCCAAACTAACCAATCTGAGCCCACTACGTGTTTATAAGGGAGTGGTTTCATAGAATCAGGAAGTAAACCGGCCGTTCGAGGACAGAGGAGAACGCGGCTTACAATAAAGGTGAAGTTTATGAAAAATAAGACTTTTTAAAAAAGAAAAACCATGAATACATGTTATATTGCACCCCATAAACACAATCATGCAAATAAAAAAAGCAGTCAACCCCCCTTTAAGTCAGAGCTCTGAGGAAATGCTGATGCAAAACAAACAATTCAAAGTCCTCAAAACTGCCATATAGGCCTAGCCTAGAAATCTAGACGCACCCTAGCGGCAGCAAAAATTATTTTGCAGCCAAGTGTGGTCTAGCAACTCTCCGTTGACTTTCGAAGTGGAAAAATTGAACTCTGGTAGGGCCAATCACATCGTGTATAGAGTCGGTATGCGGGCTTAACATAATGACGACAGAGTTGAGACGGTCAGAGCAAGCTCGGACATACTCGGTTTTAAGTCATTCATCCTCGGATGCGACCGGCACCGCGTGCGCTGTTACAAAAAGCTGTGGCGAAACGATCAACTAGTCATTTTTGCCGCACTCGTGCTGTGGCGTCGAGGATAAAGGCTTTACTCCGTGTCAGCGCGCGCTCTGATCGGTATAGCCGCATGGACCTCTCCCGAAACATCTCAAGCAAGCACACTTACTACCAAAAACACTTATTGCTTGGAAATATTGACAGTTCTTTGGTCATAATGATAACGTAAAATAAGACGATTAAAGAGACAAGACAAGGCTCACTTACATACTTTAAAATACATTTCAGCATTTTGTTAATCGACGTCCTAACGTTACCCTTTACTAAGTAACTTAACCCAATCCGATCGCGGCTCTCCCGGTATTAGTGTTATTCCACAAGATTTATTGATAAGCTGTTTATTTATTGACAAACAATTCAAAGTCCCCAAAACTGCCATATAGGCCTAGCCTAGAAATCTAGACGCACCCTAGCGGCAGCAAAAATTATTTTGCAGCCAAGTGTGGTCTAGCAACTCTCCGTTGACTTTCGAAGTGGAAAAATTGAACTCTGTTAGGGACAATCACATCGTGTATAGAGTCGGTATGCGGGCTTAACATAATGACGACAGAGTTGAGACGGTCAGAGCAAGCTCGGACATACTCGGTTTTAAGTCATTCATCCTCGGATGCGACCGGCACCGCGTGCGCTGTTACAAAAAGCTGTGGCGAAACGATCAACTAGTCATTTTTGCCGCACTCGTGCTGTGGCGTCGAGGATAAAGGCTTTACTCCGTGTCAGCGCGCGCTCTGATCGGTATAGCCGCATGGACCTCTCCCGAAACATCTCAAGCAAGCACCACTACTCCGCCTCCGTTTCCCTCGTAAGCTGATATTAGTATTTAAACATTCTCTATATTATTTTTTTAATGACATACTGTCTCTTTCTCTCATACACACAGACACACACACACACACACACACACACACATAGTGTCTCTTTCTCTCTCACACATATGTAACTTGTTAGGCTAGTTATAAACTCTTTAGACTTTTAATGATTAGTGTTTTATTCTTAAAGTTTGTGGGTCGTGTAAAAAACAAAAAAAATCCCTTATTTTGGGGATGGATTCTGGGAAATCTCCCTTATTTTCAATGTTGACAGCTGGACTGGATACGGTAAAAGTTTAATATATCAACTTGCTCCGCTGAGTACGTCATCTTCTTCGTTGCTCTGATTGGCTTTAGCACTATCCAATTGCGTGCAGAGAGAATTTGAAAGACAACCGTTTATCCCGCCCCTCGGATTGAGCCCTGTCAATGATGAGTTTCCAGACCTAACATCTTGATGTAGGTCTGGCATGCCAGGCTAATATAGGCCTATAAAAAGTTGTAATCCTGTTGCCTTAATTGTGGATTTTTTCTTAGAAAAAATAATGTATTCTTTGCTCATTGTTTCTAATGCAGATAATTGTTCTACTCTGTATTAAAGTATTTACTGCTGTAAAAAAAAGAAAAAAAAGATGCAGCACTTTTATTATATACAATAATAAGCTATTGTATGTGTTTATCTTAATAGACAACATGTTTTCAAAAAATTAGCTTTACAACCTTATCAGAGCTAATAATAATATTATTAAATTTTAGCACGCTTTAAGCCCCATTTAAAATGTGGCTAGTAAAAGTGTTGTGTGGCTAGTAATTTTGGAAAACTCCAAACTGAATGTCAGAATGGGAAAGAAAGGTGATTTAAGCAATTTTGAGCATGGCATGGTTGTTGGTGCCAGACTGGCCCGTCTGAGTATTTCACAATTTGCTCAATTACTGAGATTTTCACGCACAACCATTTCTAGGGTTTACAAAGAATGGTGTGAAAAGGGAAAAACATTCAGTATGCGGCAGCCCTGTGGGCGAAAATGCCTTGTTGATGCTAGAGGTCAGAGGAGAATGGGCTGACTGATTCAAGCTGATAGAAGAGCAACTTTGACTGAAATAACCATTTGTTACAACCGAGGTATGCAGCAAAGCATTTGTGAAGCCACAACATGCACAACTTTGAGGCGGATAGGCTCCAACAGCAGAAGACCCCACCAGGTACCAATCATCTCCACTACAAAAAGGAAAAAGAGGTTACAATTTGCAAGAGCTCACGAAAATTGGAAAGTTGAAGACTTGAAAAACGTTGCCTTATCTGATGAGTCTCGATTTCTATTGAGACATTCAGATGGTAGAGTCATAGTTTGGCATTAACAGAATGAGAACATGGATCATGGACATCATGCCTTGTTACCACTGTGCAGGCTGGTGGTGGTGGTGTAATGGTGTGGGGGATGTTTTCTTAGCACACTTTAGGCCTTTTAGTGCCAGTTGGGCATCATTTAAATGCCACGGCCTACCTGAGCATTGTTTCTGACCATGTTCATTCCATTCATGGCCACCATGTACCCATCCTTTGCTACTTCCAGCAGGATAATGCAACATGTCACAAAGCTCGAATCATTTAAAATTGACCCTTCGCTAAGCCACGCCCGAAAACCGCCACAGGCCAATCATGTTTTAGCAACCGTAACTATGCGCGGGAGGTCTGGCAAGCTTTCGAACGAGGGAAACATGCTGAAGCATTGTGCGTATGGATTGTGCAAATCTGATACCGGTATACTAAAAGTTTGGACGGGGGAGAGGAATTGTTTTCCTTCCAGAAAATCTAAAAGCCAAGGGGAGAAATGATTGGCGTGATCTAGCATCTATGTGTGAGACCCATTCACAACTACTGGTAAATGTCGACATGCTTAACAAAAACACTTATTGCTTGGAAATATTGACAGTTCTTTGGTCATAATGATAACGTAAAATAAGACGATTAAAGAGACAAGACAAGGCTCACTTACATACTTTTTAAAATATATTTCAGCATTTTGTTAATCGACGTCCTAACGTTACCCCTTACTAAGTAACTTAACCCAATCCGATCGCGGCTCTCCCGGTATTAGTGTTATTCCACAAGATTTATTGATAAGCTGTTTGATTTATAATTATTAAGATTATTTTTACATACCCTGCTGTGTATAGCTGTTCCTCAATTTGTGTTTCCCATTTGCGTCCCATAACGTTAGGCTTCAACTTCAATTTTTAAGAAATTATTCTCTAATCGGTTGCATATAATGTCGTGAATATATCCCTCGAATGCATACTGTAGTCCAGTGGTGTAGTCTACGTGATACGCAGGTATACGCCGTATACCCACTAGAAAATGTCAAGGATTTGCGTATGCCCACTAGGAAATGTCAAAGATCTCCGTATGCCCACTTTAAAAAGCGTGAGGATTCGTAACAACATCGTTTTGTGAAATACATTTCCTACGACATCAGCCCGCCTAAATGTTGGCGACAGAATTCCGTGTTCCCGAAGTAAGTTCTGTTATCAGATTCAGCGCGCGAGCAGAGAGCACGTCAAAAACAGAGGACAGGGTGTGTGTGTGTGTTCGTGTTGTTCATCTGAGCCTCATTGGTCTGTCACTGCTCGTCAATGTCAGAATATTTGAGATGACAAATCAAATCAAAGTAGGCGGGCCGGGCTTTATATTCACAGACGCAGAGCGCGAATTTCAGCAGAGCAACTCGACACTCAGTTTACCGGCAAGTGCGAGATAAGATGTAAGTGGCTAAACTTCATATTTTACATTTTTTTAGGTCATAAATGTTAAACGAATGAAAAAAAAAAACAAAAAAACAGGCAAACTAATATAGTTTTGTCTAATTTCGCCATTTTGAACTGAAATAAATAGGCCTGTAACGTGACTCATGCAATTTAATAGTTTACTGTCATTGCGAGGGGACAAGAAACATTAACAAAGCCGTTTTCATCATTTTAGCCACAAGAGTAATATGTGTATATTGAGAATATAATAAAAATTGTAGCCTTTAGTACATTAAAAAAGCTCAGCGGGGAATGTACTGCCCACTGACATGGTTTTACAGCTATTTCTTATTCTTTTTTTGGTCTTCAAACGTCTTGAAATGCACATCAGAGAAATAAAAAAAAATTTGAAGCCCCAACCTCAAATTTAGGACCTCTTTGATTATAAAGCCCTGTCTATGGCCCTGTAAAATGAATGTGTAGCCTATATGTTTTGAATGCATTTAATAAACTTAATTACCTAGCTTTAGTAGCTTTCAGTGAATAAACGTGTCAGAGAAAAATTATTCATAGGGAAAATCCACCTATCAGTTGACCCCATGTTTACTGTCTTCACTGACTGATAAAAATGAAAAGCCTATATCAGTCAAAGCTCATCTTTAGGAGGGGAAGAGACAGGGCAAGATAAAAACAAAGAGAAAAAGAGGGTGATGCTGATGAGGAGAGAGAAATAATCAGCTACCCAGTGCCCACTGACATGGTTTTAAAGCTGTTATCTATTTTTAATTTTTTTTTTGGCCTTCAAAACATCCTAAAATGCACATATGTAGATCAAAGAAATAAAAATTTTCTCAGGGAAACCCTGAATCCCCATGACTAACCTACCTCACATTTGGGACAACAGTGATTATAAAACCCTGCCTTTGCATGTAATGAAACTGGTTAATAGTGAGCATTAGATCCTAAACTAAAGTGTTACCTTTTTTTTAGAACAAATCCTAAGTAATGATCAAAATCCTATGACGCCCCTGCTTCATGCAACCTGTCAAAATCAACGTTTTGTATCACTTGAAGAAAATATAAAAGAAATATATTACTATTGCACAGTAGAGTATTTCAAGAAGGCCTAATAATACTAATAATAGTTTATTAAAACACACCGAAGCTCAAATTTACAACAGTTTATAGAGATAAATAAAGTAACTCGATGGAATTATGAAAGAAATTGCATATAGTAAAATGTAATTTTTAAAATAATAATCAAATCTATTAAAACAGAATTCTAAAGGAATATCACACAAGTTTTGAAAATTTTTCGCAAATGGGTGGCGGGGCGGGGCGGGGGGGGGGGGAGTATGCTGGTATATCACAGTATACTCACTACAAAAAAGTAGACTACACCACTGCTGTAGTCCCTTTTGTCTTGCTCTCTCAGATATTTCACTTGTTCGCCGAAAATTACTAATTATCTCATTGAAATGTCTGACACCGGGTGCATCCACACTATAATAGATGGGCCAGCCGCGAAAGCTTGACAGGCGTAGCAACAGTAACTAGGCAGGGCGGGGCTTAGCGAAGGGTCAATTGGTTTGAACATGACAATGAGTTCACTGTACTAAAATGGCCCCCACAGTCACCAGATCTCAACCCAATAAGCTATATGCACCAAGTTCAGCATTTGACGCAAGGATGCTCTTCAGTTTCCGGTTGGGGAGATTAAAGCGGAGGAAAATGGGATTATGGCAGAGTCTTCAAAATTTACTGTCCTCCCGTCTTTGAAACGAAACTTTCATACGTTTAGATGTAATTTTATATATAGTTATGTTTATTTAATATAATTTTAAAAAGAAGCATAAACACAACGAGGGGTGTCTGTTTTGTCTGTTTTTGTGACTAACGTTTCTTTAGTATAACCATGGAGTATAAAATTCAATATAAATTCTCGGTATTGCATTGGACTCTACGATCAGCGGAAGTTATCGAGCATCCTTAGACATTCACCGGAAATACCGCCGTGCATAGAGCCGATAGAGCATCTTTGGGATGTGGTGGAACAGGAGCTTCATGCCTTGGATGTGCATCCCACAAATCTCCATCAACTGCAAGATGCTAACCTATCAACATTTCTAACAACATTTCTAAAGAATGTTCAGCACCTTGTTGAATCAATGCCACGTAGAATTAAGGCAGTTCTGAAGGTGAAAGGGGGTCAAACACAGTATTAGTATGGTGTTGTTAATAATCCTTTAGGTGAGTGTATGTACAGTACACTGTCCTTGTCCAGAAAGGAAATTCAAAGGACATCTTCAAAGTAGTCCATGTGACATCAGTGGATTAGTTAGAATTTTTGATGCATCAAAATGACAATTTGGTCCAAAATTCCAAAAACTACGACTTTATTCGGCATTGTATTCTCTTCCGGTTCTGTTGTCAAGCCACGTTCATGAGTCTGCAGTGACGCTGATGACGTAAGACGCTGCTGACGTGTATCTGGTGCGTTCGTGTGTTCAGTTTCAAATAAATATGGCTGGGCAAAAAAAATGTAAGTCTTCCTCTGTGTTGAAATCCATAGACATGTTTGTGTAGATTGTTTTGTTTACAGCGTGCGTCTCCCTCAGACTGTGAACGAAGCTCTTTCGCACCAGATAACACAGCGTCTTACGTCATCAGTCACTGAACACGGCTTGACAACAGAACCGGAAGAGAATACATTGCAGAATAAAGTCGTAGATTTTGTTATTTTTGGACCAAAATGTATTTTTGATGCTTCAAAAAATTCGAACTAACCCACTGATTTCTCATGAACTACTTTGATGATGTCTCTATTTCCTATTTCCTTTCTGGATAAGGACAGTACACCATGTATACATTTTCAATGGAGGACAGAAAACTCTCTGACTAAATCTAAAATATCTTGAACTGTTTTCCGAAGATGAACGGAGGCCTTATAGGCTTGGAACGACATGGGGTGAGTCATTAATGACATAAATTTCATTTTTGGGTGAACTAACCCTTTAATACTAATCTTCTTTTGTTTTTGGACTAAATGATGTACAGTATTTTGAAAAGCGCAAAATTAGCGAGCATAATTCACACTTTATTTCTGTTTTTTAATCATTATGCAAGTGTCTTTCGCAGATAAATGTCAGAAAAGCTTGCCTTCAATGTAAACTGACTAATGTGAAAGATCTTTATAAAAATAAATAAAAATGATACAAAAAATAAATCAATTAATTGACAATCTGAGTCTGTAATCCTAATTTGTGTGAAAATGAATAAAAGTTGTTTGTGTTTTACTGCCTTTAGTGTTCATTTCAGCTGGAATCATATGCAAAGGTACATTTTTGTAGTGATATTCAAGAAATGTGCACCACCTGTAGCTAATCAAACCACGTGTTCAGCTTTTCCTACTACTAGTCTGTTCTGATTTTATTTCTCTCTCTGGCACAAAATTTCTCAGGCAGAGACGCACCCTGAAAAATCACCCATCCAGTTACAAAGTTCAAACTGTTTCTGTGTTTGTGTGTTCAAACAAAGACACGCTATCTAAACACAGCCATTTGAACAAACACCTGTGAATATGAGTGAAAGAGGAAAACTTAAGGAGCCTTCAAGTGTAATCCAACTTTCAAATGTCTGCTTCCATGTTTTTGCTCCAAATAAGCCTTTAAACCAAACCCCCCTTTGAACTTTCCATTTACAACAGCTCTTGCTTATGAGTTTATAAAAAATTTTGGGAACAATTACTGTATGAGTAAATTCTCCCACCATGTCTGTCCATCAAAACCACCACAAATATATGAGGATAAAACAAAACATGACTGGGTCTGCTTGAACCCCATGAAATTTTATTACATAAAGGAATAAAAAGCAGTTCTATCTGAAAAGAAAGGAAGTACCACCCTTATGACTAACTACATAAAGAAAGCGGCCAATATCCCCACCATTGCCCTTATAATTCACTCACACAAACCCTCCTTTGTCCAGAGCACTATTTATTCTGTGACTCTTAAAGGGGAAACGACTAAATTTCAGACTAAAGTGAGGCCAGGACACGTTATGACAGTTATGAATATCCTGTGTGAAGATGAAAAAGAATTTTAAAAAAGGAATCCTTTTGGAACAGATTATGAAAACCATGAAGAACCCTTTAAAGACCCTCAAAGGGATAGTTCACCCAAAAATGTATATTCTGTTATCATTTATTCACTCACGTTGTTACAAATCTGCACGGCTTTCTTTCTTCTATGGAACATGAAAGATATTTTAAAATAATGTTGTTACCAAATTATGGGGACCATTACATTTAATTTCAGGGAGACCAAAAAACAAAAACAAACAAAACAAAAAACCTTAAAGAAAATAAATCTTTTTTTGAATTACATTTGAACTTAATGCAATGACATTCATTTTATGTGAGAGCGATTTGAATTCATTTTATGTGATTTGAATTCATGTGTTGAGGTTCAGAATTTAAGTATTGCAACAGTAGCTTTTACTAAATGAATAGCAGTGACAATGGTGCCCAATGCTGATAGCGATAAGATATTGATAAGGAATGACGTCACAGGAAGAATTCCTGAATTATTTATAAACACAGATAGAGTCATTAGTGAAAGACAGAGAATGGGCAAACATGACAGAAGAGGAAGTTACAGAGACTGAGAAGTTCCAAGACTGTCTAAACAGACAATGTAGGCTACAGCTAGACCAAGAAATGCATTTGTCTACCAGAAAATATATATATATATATATATATATATATATATATATATATAGTGTGTTATATTTTATTTATATTATAGTATATCATTAGGGCCCGAGCACTAACAGTGCGAGGACCCTATTGAAACTGTTAGGATTATTTTTAGGGCCCGAGCACTAACAGTGCGAGGACCCTCTTGAAACTTTTAAGGTTATTTTTAGGGCCCGAGCACTAACAGTGCGAGGACCCTATTGAAACTGTTAGGGTTATTTTTTTTTTTCTTTTTTAGGGCCCGAGCACTAACAGTGCGAGGACCCTATTGAAACTGTTAGGGTTATTTTTTTTTCTTTTTTCTTTTTTCTTTTTTCTGCAAAGTAAGCGCCATTTTCGGGGTCGCAACATGCTCAAAAAGTCACCGTTGACGATGTAAAGTTGTGCTATCTGCGAGTTTTCATCGATGGGCGTGTCCGTGGCGTCGATGATTCGCCATGAAACAGGAAGTTGTAGTAACTTGGCTGTAAATGCCCAGATCTGCACGAAATTCGACACATTTGACAAGAGTCCCGCCCTGAACAAATCTACATGCCGACATTCACCCACAGTCATAGCGCCACCTCGTGGAAGCAGGAAGTGACTTTTAACGAAGCAGTCCCCGTCGCATGTTTGACCGACATGTACGAAATTTCTGTGGCACATCTACCATGTCCAGACGCACAGAAAAGTCTCTTGAAGCGATGCCCTAAACTCAACAGGAAGTCGGCCATTTTGAATTTTACCGCCATTTTTGGATGATTTACTCATTTCGTACTTTAACTAACTCCTCCTAGGGCTTTAGTCGGATCGACTTCACATTTCTGCTGTGCCTTCTAAAGGCATTGACGATGTAAAGTTGTAATATCTGCGCGTTTTCGTCAATGGGCGTGTCCGTGGCGTCGATGATTCGCCATGAAACAGGAAGTTGTAGTAACTTGGCTGTAAATGCCCAGATCTGCACAAAATTTTACACATTTGACAAGAGTCCCGCCCTGAACAAATCTACATGCCGACATTCACCCACAGTCATAGGGCCACCTAGTGACAGCAGGAAGTGACCTTTAACGAAGCAGTACCCGTCGCATGTTTGACCGACATGTACGAAATTTCTGTGGTACATGTACCATGTCCAGACGCACAGAAAAGTCTCTTGGAGCGTTGCGCTAAACTCAACAGGAAGTCAGCCATTTCTAATTTTACCGCCATTTTGGGATGATTTACTCATTACGTACTTTAACAAACTCCACCTAGGGATTTAGTTGGATCGACTTCAAATTTCTGCTGTGCCTTCTAAAGGCATTGACGATGTAAAGTTGTGCTATCTGCGCGTTTTCGTCGATGGGCGTGTCCGTGGCGTCGATGATTCGCCATTAAACAGGAAATTGTAGTAACTTGGCTGTAAATGCCCAGATCTGCATGAAATTTTACACATTTGACAAGAGTCCCGCTCTGAAAAAATCTACATGCCGACATTCACCCATGGTCATAGCGCCACCTGCTGGCAACAGGAAGTGACCTTTAACGAAGCAGCGTAGCAAATGCACAGCCGAACTGGCTGAGCTGCAGAATATGCAACAGGAACAGGAAGTGACCTTTAACGAAGCAGACCCCGCCGCTTGTTTGACCGACATGTACGAAATTTCTGTGGTACATCTTCCATGACCAGACGGACAAAAAAGCCTCAAGAACCCATACCCTAAACTCGACATGAAGTCCGCCATTTTGAATTTGGCGACCGATTTGGAACGATTTACACACTCCGTACTTTAACGAACTCCTCCTAGGGATTTAGTCGGATCAACTTCAAATTTCTGCTGTACCTTCTAAAGGCATTGACGATGTAAAGTTGTGCTATCTGCGTGAAATTTTACACATTTGACAAGAGTCCCGCCCTGAACAAATCTACATGCCGACATTCACCCACAGTCATAGCGCCACCTAGTGGCAACAGGAAGTGTCCTTTAACGAAGCAGCCCCCGTCGCATGTTTGAGCGACATGTACGAAATTTCTGTGGTACATCTTCCATGTCCAGACGCACAAAAAAGTCTCTTGGAGCAATGCCCTAAACTCAACAGGAAGTAGGCCATTTCAAATTTTACCGCCATTTTTGGATGATTTACTCATTACGTACTTTAACGAACTCCTCCTAGCGATTTAGTCGGATCGACTAAAATTTCTGTTGTGCCTTCTAAAGGCATTGACGATGTAAAGTTGTGCTATCTGCATGTTTTCGTCGATGGGCGTGTCCGTGGCGTCGATGATTCGCCATGAAAGAGGAAGTTGTAGTAACTTGGCTGTAATTGCCCAGATCTGCACCAAATTTTACACATTTGACAAGAGTCCCGCTCTGAACAAATCTACATGCCGACATTCACCCTAAGTCATAGCGCCACCAGCTGGCAACAGGAAGTGACCTTTAACGAAGCAGCGAAAAATTTCACAGCCACACCGGCTGAGCCGCAGAATATGCAACGCGGCCGCCTCACACCCCAACGTGCTACAGGTGCGAGGGCCCGCCCATCGCTGCTTGCAGCTTTAATATTTATATAGTTTTTTTAATATTATTATTATTAAAGAATGTCAATGTTAGACATGAGTCTGGGAAAGTTCTTCTAAGTGTCACTTATTTTCCTATTTAAAATGGAAAATTGTTGGGAAAAAGTATTTGCAACCCTCATTTTCATCTATGAGAAAATAATCAGATTTTGACAGAACACATCAAAACATCTGTAACTGGTGAGAGCTGTGACACAATGTATATTGCACATGCTCTTCACGCGTTGAACTTTGGTGCTCACATAGCTGATGCAGGTTTGAGTCTGCAAGATATCCTGAAACTAGAAACAAACAAGCTAAAGTCAGTCTTTGAATTTAGGGATTTTATTAGTAATGATCCACTGACATTTTGGTCCACCATATATTACACTAATAGAATGCTAATAGAGGGTTAATTTAAAATTAGCAGTTGTGATTCGTTTTCATTAAGGTGAAATACTATTTATTAGTGGTGCTTGCTTTTTCACAAAAAAAAGAAAAAAAAACTTGCTTTTTTTTTATAGACAAGTGTTAAATCTCAGCAAACTTCCCACATATTTTGTGTTATGGACATGAACAATATCTCAAATTTGGGTGGAGGAAAGGTGTGCCATAATTTGGTGGATGATAAGATTGATAAGATGGGGGAAATAAAATATTGACTTCCGCTGAAAGGGAAGTATAATACATCTATTTTATACAATAGCGTTCAAAAGTTTGGGTTCAGTAAGATTTTTTAAAGCAATTAATACTTGTATTCAGCAAGGACACATTAAATTGACCAAAAGTTACAAGAAAGACAGTGTTACAGAATTTCTATTTTAAATAAATGATGTTCTTTTGAACAATCCATTCATCAAAGAAGCTATATACACTCACCTAAAGGATTATTAGGAACACCATACTAATACTGTGTTTGACCCCCTTTCGCCTTAATTCTATGTGGCATTGAATCAACAAGGTGCTGAAAGCATTCTTTAGAAATGTTGGCCCATATTGATAGGATAGCATCTTGCAGTTGATGGAGATTTGTGGTATGCACATCCAGGGCACGAAGCTCACGTTCCATCACATCCAAGATGCTCTATTGGGTTGAGATCTGGTGACTGGGGGCCATTTTAGTACAGTGAACTCATCGTCATGTTCAAGAAGCCAATTTGAAATGATTCGAGCTTTGTGACATGGTGCATTATCCTGCTGGAAGTAGCCATCAGAGGATGGGTACATGGTGGCCATAAAGGGATGGACATGGTCAGAAACAATGCTCAGGCCGTGGCATTTAAACGATGCCCAATTGGCACTAAGGGGCCTAAAGTGTGCCAAGAAAACAAACCCCACACCATTACACCACCACGACCAGCCTGCACAGTGGTAACAAGGCATGATGGATCCATGTTCTCATTCTGTTTACGCCATATTCTGACTCTACCATCTGAATGTCTCAACAGAAATCGATACTCATCAGACCAGGCAACATTTTTCCAGTCTTCAACTGTCCAATTTTGGTGAGCTCTTGCAAATTGTAGCCTCTTTTTCTTATTTGTAGTGGAGATGAGTGGTACCCGGTGGAGTCTTCTGCTGTTGTAGCCCATCAACCTCAAGGTTGTGCGTGTTGTGGCTTCACAAATGCTTTGCTGCATACCTCGGTTGTAACGAGTGGTTATTTCAGTCAAAGTTGCTCTTCTATCAGCTTGAATCAGTCAGCCCATTCTCCTCTGACCTCTAGCATCGACAAGGCATTTTCCCCAATACTGGATGTTTATACTGGATGTTTTTCCCTGTTCACACCATTCTTTGTAAACCCTAGAAATAGGTGTGTGTGAAAATCCAACCATGCCACACTGTAAATTGCTTAAATCACCTTTCTTTCCCATTCTGGCATTCAGTTTGGAGTTCATGAGATTGTCTTGACCAGGACCACACCCCTAAATGCATTGAAGCAACTGCCATGTGATTGGTTGATTAGATAATTGCATTAATGAGAAATCGAACAGGTGTTTCTAATAATCCTTTAGGGCAGTGTATATATTATATTAAGCAGAAAACTATTTTCAACATTGATTATAATAAAAAAAGAAAAATCTTGAGGACCAAATCAGCATATTAGAATAATTTCTGAAGGATCATGCGACACTGATGACAAAGCTGAAATTTCAAAGGAATAGATTACATTTAAAATTCAGATATTTTAAACTGTGGTTTACTCTATTACTTTTTTTTATTAGCTGCGTTTCCACTGCCGGGCTAGGGCCGGGCCAGAGCTAACAGCGAGCCGAGCCGAGCTAGTGGCCTCGGGCCTCAAGCACCGGACTTGCGTTTCCACTGCCGGGTCAGTAGCCCCACAGCGTTGCCTTAAACCCCGCCCCTAACACGCCTTTCTGGATCAAACGTCATACAACCTAACCCATTTCAGCGGGTATTATGAATTAATTTATTTTTTAAATTAGGAAGATAGCATAACTCACTTGCCGTGGCTGCAATTGTGTCCGGATTGTCTCGCGAGTCGCCACTAATAATAACAGAGGGGGACGGGTGAGGGACTGTTTCTTCACACGGCGTCAAATTGACGTCGTAACGTTACCCTTTCTTCTGCCCAAATGCTCAGAAGAGCTTTGGTATCCTCGACAGACCAGTACAGGCGATTCTCCATTTCAAGCAGCGATTTTTTTTTTTTTGCGCGATATAAAAAGTAGGGCTGCACGTTTTCGAGTTTTTCATTAACCGTTCACCGAGGCCCTTTTCATTTTTAACACCTTTAATAACTGGTTGGATCCCATTTGAAACGAAATTAATTATAGAAATAAAACCCAGTAAGTACGGAGCAGTTAAAGCCGCATTTACATCACCCTTCAAACTGAAATTGGCAATTGAAAATAAGCACATTGGAAACACGTCCATTTCTCAAAAACTCTGTCCTCAAATAATAATAATAATCATTATTGTAACATTTTATTAGTCTGCATATGTAGAAGACGCCTTTATCCAATAACAAAGCACAAATAAACACAATATTTTTGACGCATATCCAGTGTGTGTTTAACTGCAGTTCTTTCAGTGGAAACAACTTAAAATACTCTTTCATTTCTGGTCATACAGAAAATAATAATACATTATTCGCAAATACATTTATTTGCGTAAACCCACAATAACAAGAAAACGTTGTGCTTTAACAATCAGGCTCATCTCCGTGAACTGAAGCGCGAGAACTGAAACAGCCACCGCATTCGAATTTGTTCGTTTTAAATTGGACATTAAAGCTTTAGTCTGCAGCCTTTGTAGACTAAAGCTTTAAATGTCCAAAATGTCCAATTTAAAACAAACAAATTCTAATCGAAAGCCAATATCTTCTGACTATGTAATTATGTAGCTAATTAATTTCTCTCTAAATGTGCATCCGGAGATGGAGATATGTTTTTAGTCGAAAATGATTTAGAAAACAATAGTTTATTAATAAACAATTAATGCCTCATTATTTTATATTATTTTATTATCAGGCACATTTAGCCTATTATAGCCTATAAATCACCTATAAATCCCATTTCTGTAGGCTGTGGTTACGGCTCTTCTCATTCAGCACTGCGGGGAAAATGTCATTTCCAGGTTCTAATTTGGCCTCAGAAAACCAGTAAAATATATATATTTTTCATATTAATTTGTCAAATATTTTAAATGTTTAAAGGGGCAAAAAAATCTAACAAATATCTGAAAATTCGTCGATATGTAGCCTATATATAGCCTATATATTTTTGCGCAGCATAGACCTACAGTTCAAATGAACATTTTGGTGTTCAACTTTGCGTTTTACAAAAGACAACAACCGTTAATTTTTCATTTTGCAATACAACAATTCACCATGACGTCACAACAATAATAGACGTTCTTCCGGGTGGCAAACCCGAAGCGTCCCTATGGCAACACTAGTAAATTGCATGGAGGGAGACACACCGCCGGCAGAAGCTTAATCTACATTTCAACAGTTGATTCAAGAACAGACGTGGTGGAAATTCAGACATAGTTAACATGATCATTAAAGCTTAGATTCTTTGATCTAGAGACGTGCACTCCCAACGCACTAGACCGCGGCGCGGGACTAGATCTGATGGCTGAGTGCGGGCGGTAATGAACTCTGTGTGTGCGGATTGCAGGAAAATAAAACGATTCGCGGGACTCCCGCAAACTAGAAATATCTATGAATAAAACAAATAAAAACTAATACATTTGTATTCATCTGTTGCAGAAAAGCAACAAGAACAACTAAAACAAAATAGAAATGACTTACATGGCAGAGTTTCTTTTTATAACGTGACTGCAGCGATGGGCGATGTAGCCAATCACAGACATATGTGTTGATTTATTGAACGCATTGGCCAATCAGAAGCATTTACGATGAAGAAGCATTTACTCACCGCTCAAAAGAAAGTAACATAGAAAGCAGAGCCATGTGGCTCTGATAGAAAGTAATAGAAATAACTAAGTTAGTTGAGAACGTCAGTTATATAACGACCCACGTATTAAAATGGTTGGGTTTAATTTGGGCTCAGGCTCATAATTAGAAGACGACATGCACTTTTACTCGCTTTAACCTCCTCACCCACAGGTTCTGCTGGATAGATTTACTTTTTTCTGAAGGAAATCGATAAAAAAACCTACACCTTTTGCTGTATATCTGGTGGCGCAACCCCAAACACAACATATTTTCGCCATAGATTCAACTTTGATCAACAACAATGATTTTAACTGTGTAATTGTTCAGTTGCCGGCTGGATCTCTTCAGTTAGTCAATGGAAGCCGCTCGCGTTCTGCCACCCGGAAGTATCGCGGTGCCTATTGTTTACAAACATTCTGAAATGCCCTATTAGGCCAACGGATTAAATGGGGAAACGAATAAACACAAAAAGTAGACCGTTTGGACATAATACGAGGCAGAGTTCTTTTTTAAAATTCATAAAAGATACAAGGAATAGCCTACTAGACAAAACCTCAAAGAAATGCCACAATCAAGACCTCGGAGCAGAAATGAGGGAGTCTCTTTCCCTGCCATTAATGCTTGGATAACACGCACGTCCATAAATAGGCTAATAATAATGTCTAGTGCGGTGGCTGATAGACTACCAACGTCCGTTGCCATTATTTTTGGAATGACTTATCGCGAAAGGAAAAAAAGATGTTTTAGTCGCATAACATCGTTAATGGAAACGCTGTCATTTCACAATATTTTTTTATTGACATTCACAAAAAAAAAACCAAAAGTTTTGTGCAAATATGTATTGACGCCACTTAACCGAGCAAAAAGGTTTCACTCGGTTATGCACTTTTAAACATGGACACCCCTAATAAAAAGTGAAATGTGCATCTTGCTTCAGATCATAACGTTCCATCACCGATAAACTCCGCCTTTTACCTTGAGCACGCTTCTAGCACGAGCTGGCCTGCTCTGGCCCAAGGTATTCGACGGGCCAGAAATCCTGGCCGTTGGCCCTGAGGAAGCCCCGATCAAGCCCCGGAAGTGACAGTGGAAACGCGACTGGCCCTGGCACGCACTAGCACGGCCCGGCCCTGGCCCGGCAGTGGAAACGCGGCTATTGATACTGTATAACTGTATTTTTGATACGTGGTGAGCATTACCGAGAACACGTCCCGTAAATCTAGATGTACTTGGTACATCATAAGAAGGATGGCGTCTACGCTAAAATTAGTCTCTCTGTTTATCCCAAGGGACCCTCTATGGTGGACCTGCGCCTGGACCCATCCCAACTCATCCTTAAGTGCCGGCCTCATCGACACGACAGCCATCGGCACTGATCCTCAATAACTCGTGGTTCTTTTGGTTCCTTGCCACTGTTGCCTTGGCTTTTGGCGTGCTTAGTTGGGAACATTTAATATTTAACAATATTATTGATCTGTGTTGTATTATTTTCATGTTTTTACTGTGAAGCTGCTTTGATACAATCTGTATTGTAAAAAACGCTATATAAATAAAGGTGACTTGTCATTAAAAAAAATCAACAAATAACAATTTATTTTAAGGTGACAGTTACACTTTACTACATGTACTTGCTATAGTAATAACAGTAAATTATGCATAATTACAAGTAACTAATTATGTTATTATGCCCTAAATCAACCCGTAACCGTAATTGAATTAATATAACTCAGTACTTACTTGGGACTTGGGTACAATTCAACTATGTCACCTTAAAATAAAATGTAACCAAAACAATCTTACTGACCTCAAACTTTTAAACATTGATGTAAGAGAGACAAAGAGAGAGAGATAGATACGGGCAGAGATCTATGGATATACCAAAATATATAAGATATTCTGACCACTTCAGGTCAGTCTAAAACTAAACACGTTTAGAAGCACAGACTTACACAATTTTTTTTTTTTTTTTTACAGTGCACCAAATGTATTGTGATAGAAATGTTATAAAGGGATAGTTGACCCAAACGAATAAAAATTCTATCAAAATGCACTCTTACACACTCTCGTATCTAAAAATGAAAAAGAAAAAATCAGACAGGTTTGGAATGACATGAGGGTAAGAAAATATTAACAGAAATTGTATTATAGGGTAACTGTCCCTTAATGGTACATTTATGGCCTGTGATCTCTGAATGTGAGTGTCCAAATATAGAGAATATGAAAAGATTGTGCTAATGATAGCCACAAAGTGAAGTAACTGCTGGTGAGGAGTGTGAGGAAGCATGGATGCTCTTATTGAAACACTAAACATCCCAAATCAAACTATAGAAAATGTGATGCCAAAGAGTCAAAATCACAGCAACAGTTGGTGAGTAAACATCTGTATTTGTGCAAAAACTGGCCCAGTTTCTGCCTTTACCTGAGGGATATCTGTCTCGACAATTGTGTTAGAACAGGGTAAAGATCATTAAAACCATACAGACTCACCGTTGCTACATATGACTGGTACAAACTAAGCAAAATGGAACTGAACAAACACTAACGCCACGTCGTGAAATGTTTTCATACTTTTCCACCTTCCTATTTTTAGCCATTGAGACAGAGCAAAAGCCATCAGAGGAAGAGAGAAGTGTTGTCTTGTCTCTTTACCTCTCAGCCGGTCTCTCTCTCACCTTAAACGTCATGAGTTCCATTGGGGTGAATGGACAGTCCAAGTCCATCTCATTGTCAAACAAATCTTCATCCTCCAGAACTTTGTCCAAAAGACCTAGCACCTCATCCTCAACCTCCTCCATGCTGGCGGCTGGTCCCCCTCTCTCCTCTCCCTGCGTTTCAATTACTGCCTTCCTTCCTTTCAAGTTTTGACAAGCCGCTTGTGACAGTTCAATGCCTACACTGGAATTCTATCTCTTCTGCCAACTGAGGGGTTTTTTTTCTCTCTCTCACTGGAACGGTAACATGTCCTCCCTCTCACACAAACACAGAAAGAGCTACTTGCTTCCTCTCTCTCGTATACACACACACACATCGAATGGCCCGCCTCTGCACTCTCTCTCCCTCTCTCTCACACACACACACACACACACACACACACACACAGACTTGAGCTAAACACGTCCCTCCCCCTGACCGCAGTTCTGTCTTCCTGGTGTGTGTCAATTCCGGGTGCCACGGGTTAAGAGACTGTCCACCATTTTCCTTTCTGGCCTTAAAGGGTCTCAACAAAGAGAGTATTTTTAACTCTCTTTGTTGTTCCCACTTTATTTTAAGTGTCTTTAACTACTATGTACAAACATTTAAAAGAATAATTGAATACAATGCATTTATTGTGTACATACATGTATTTAAAAAATAACTGCATGTGATTACAGATGCAATTCATTTCTGTAGGTATCTATAATTACACTGTTAACCAGGGCTGTGCAAAGACATATCCACTTGTGGCACCTTTAAACCTAACCATACACCCAAACCTGTCCCTAACCTTACCACCAAACCTGTCCCTAACCTTACCTGTATCCCACCACAATAACAACAAAACTGTTTTGCAATACAACACGTAAGTACATTGTACCTAACATTCATTCATTCATTCATTCATTCATTTTTATGTAAGTACATAGTGGCTAAGACACCTTATATAAAATGTGAACTTTTTGGGTTACACTTTATTTTATGGTGTCCGTGTTACAGTGTAATTAAGCATAATTTATTGTAACTACACTAACGCAGTGCAAATAAAGTTTTACCACTTTTTTTGGTTGTTCCTGTTTAATTCAAGCATTATAAAATGACTTAAAGGGATAGTTCACTTTGAAATGAATTTTTGATAAGTTTTAGCTTACCTCAAGGGCATCCAAGATGTAGGTGTCTTTGTTTCCACAGTATTTTCAATTTTGACATTTTTCAGTCAAACCGGTGTTGTCTATCAGTCACTGGAGGCTAAGGGGGCCCACCAAAAAGCACAGAGAAGTCAAAATTAAACATGACTGGTAAATGTAAGTACACATTGATGGCCTAAGACACGAAACGAGCGTTTTTTGTGGGAAAATGAACAGTATTTATATCGTTTTTACCTTGTGTAATCCAAGTGATCTGAATCAGTTGTGCAATGTCCAACTGAACCGAACTGAATCAGTTCAATGTTACGCCGGAAGTGAACGCTTGCGTATGACATCACTCAATATTTACACAGAGATTTCGGAAGTTTTACCTTTTACTGAACATATTTAGATACCGAAATTGTCTTCCATTGCGGTTTCCCGTATATCTAAATATGTTTAGTGAAAGGTAAAACTTACGAAATCTCTGTATAAACAAAGAGTGACGTAGGCGCGCAAGCGATCACTTCCAGCGCATGCGCAGACCGAAGCGCCCGTGCTGTCAGATCATTTTGTCATGGCTATGATTACAAGAGGTAAAACGACATAAATACTGTTCGTTTTCTCACACAAATCGCTCGTTTCGTGTCTTAGGCCATCAATGTGTACTTACATGTACGAGTCATTAAATCATGTTTAATTTTGACTTCTCTGTACATGCTCTTTGAGGTGAACCGATTGAGGACCCCCTTCACCTCCAGTGTATGACTGACAGACAACAACGGTTTGACCAAAAAATGTCAAAATTGAAAATGCTGTGGAAACAAAGACACCTACATCTTGGATCCTCTTGAGGTAAGCTAAAACATATCAAAAATTAATTTCAAAGTGAACTATCCCTTTAAACCTGAAAGAGTTTAATAGCAGGTTTAATCACTGATTCATCTCAAGACTGTAGGGTCAACCTATACTCTTAAAAATAAAGGTTCCAAAACTGGGTTTTCACAGTGATGCCAAAGAACCATTTTTGGTTCTCCAAACAGGGCTCCATGCAGACTGCGACCAAATGGTCGCATTTTTTTACCATTTTTCCAGCCGATGACGATGTGATTAAATTTAGTTAGAGGTCACACTGGTGACACCACCACGTTGCCCAATTGATAAGAACCGCTATTTCTGTTGCATATGAGAAACATAAAATAGCATATAACAAGAAAATGAAACAAAACCACGCTACTTGTTTAAGCTGCATTGCACAGACCATGTATATGCTCTGACTAATATTAGACAGCACAGCGCAAGCTCAGAACAGGTACTCTTGGGCCAATCTCGAGTATGTGACACCATTACTACAAAGCACTGGGAGAATGAATATTAAAATAAAATATAGAATAATTTATATTATTCGCATGTATTTATATGCATTACTATTCGTACAACCTTTAGAGAGTAAAATTCAAGCACTTTTTAAGGGCTTTAGAGTGCTTCACACTTTTTCGGGCACTTCAAAGGTCTAAATATTATCCAATTTTAATGTTATTTTAATGATGATTTGTCATTTGTCGTGATTTGTCAACTTTTGAAACTAAAAATTCATAGATGTAGGAAAACTAACACTTATTTAAAAAGCCATAAAATTACAACTAACCAGTAGATGGACTGAGGAGCACTTATTGACTTATTAGTCATTTCAACCAGTGGTTGAACGACTTCACATAAATGTAGACTTAAAAAAAAATCCTAAATCGAGCCGACGTCTACTAGTCGCTGATTATGTCAACATGCCTATCAACATGTCAAACAATTTATCATTCCTGACAAACTCAGTTAACGTTGCGTGATTATTAGAATCATTTAAAATTCCATGATGATGATGCCACTAATTGGCATCATCATCATGGAATTGCATTTGAAAAATTGATGGTAATCCTTGAACAAAAGTCATTAGGGGAATCCCTGATAATTTATCTAGAGTTCAAAAGAGGAACTAGAACCGAGCAAGACGACAAATGATTGCATAATACTTCGGCTTCTCTTTTTCTCACAGAACCTGTATACGCTGGTTGACAAAACATTACCATCAATGGGAACTGATATAAATGAATGGTACACTTAATCTATCATTCCTTTAATGTTGTAAGACGAGTCTGTAGAAACAGGCCTCTGATGATGTCTCTGATGGTTATATAAGGCTCTCAGAGCTCCTCACAACACTGCCCACAATATCAGACCCTCTGAGAGGCTCTAATGAAAGCGAGGGAGGAAGCAGAGAAAACACAGCACATTTTTAATAAGCCATTTGCCTATGTCCTTCTCCACGCTTGACTTCACCTGCAGTCAAGCTCACAGGGGCATGTGATTGCTTTGTTTTCTATATCATGTATAGATAGTTACCAAGGCATGCTAGAGTTAATTTAAGGCTAAAGAGATGAGAGGTTTTGATTTATTTATTTATCAAATCCAGCTTGTTTGCTGGATTTGGAAAAAAAAACAAAAAAACTGTCAAACAGATCAAATAGAATAAGTGGGAACACCAGCTGGAGTGCCCCTGAGAGTCACCAGAGGGCACTCCACACCAGACTGATCACTTCACAAAACTACAATTCCCATAATGCTTCTTACCTGGGACTGATTAAACAAACACCTGCAGCTCATCCACACTCACCCATATAAACCCTGTTCACTCTCAAGTTCATTGCGAACTATTACATTGCAACTGCTTGTAATCTCTGAGCATTTTCTACAATTCCTCTGATCTGTTTATTGACCTCGGATTGTTTTCTCGTTTCTGCCTGTTTGCTGCCTGTCCTGAACTTCTGCCTGTTCTGACGTTCTTTCATTAAAAACTGCAATTGGATCTCACTGAGTCTTCCAGTTCGTAACAATAAGTCTTCTTTGTGATAATTTTATTTGCGGTACATAACAGTGACTAACGTTTCGATGTAAAGTTACATCTTCATTCCATCAGGACTCTGATGAAGATGTAACTTTACATCGAAATGTTAGTCACTCTTATGTACCGCAAATAAATTTATTACAAAGAAGACGTATAAATTTATTACAAAGAAGACAAATAAATGTATTACAAAGAAGTGTTGCACCAGTGCGGTTCTCCTTTTCTGCCTCGTCTTGTCCTGCCCTGGTTGCACCGGATTGTTTGGGGATTACAGAAGCGCAGCGAGCCTTCCTTTTCATTTGGAGATAAAATAGTATAGTTTACTTTATTTACTTGTATTAATAGCAAAATAATTTATTTTATCTATTATTTATTGTATACTTTATTTTATAATCATGTTTTCATCATGCAATACATTTGTTTTATTGCAATGTAGAATAAACTTTCAAATATGTGATATTCCTATATCAGGTTTCACAGCCTATATTTGTTCAGTATGAACAGAACTATAAAAAGGCACAAACACTGTAAGGCAGCACTTAATCTGCTCTACCACTAGATGGAGATGCTGTCGTAAAAGCTTGAGCCTGGTCAAACACATCACTATCAATTCCAACACTGTAACACTGATTATCTGTCACACAATGGTAATAGTCATGCATGTTCAAAATGAGCATAAATACATGTGACAAACACATACACCTCAATGTCAATTTAATCTCTGAACTGCACATTATAAATGGCCAAACACATTCATCGCCTATTGAAATAGCCAATCCATGTCCATCTGATTGGAATATTTTTGAATATTTAACCCTTGGATTAGAAATAGTGTTTGTGTTATCATTGTGTTAAATAAATGACAATTGGTTTGGTATTTTTTATCTTTAATATATAAACTTACTTTTCTATCAGCCAAATACCTTTGATGTAAAATATTTACATGAATTATTCCCTAAGATTTTAAATGAATATTTCAATGATTAAATAAAGCATTCACATTTCCACGGATCTCTTATGTTACGCATGCAGGCAAATTAATAAAATATTTAAAATATTTTTTTTGTATGTTTTATTTGGAATTTTATTTTAAAATTATTTATTTTAATTTTACATTTTATAATTGAAAACTTAGCTAGGGTTACACTTAGCTAGAAAACAAACTAGGGTTCTTGAGATAACTGCAGCGAGTTGATGAAATATATTTTGAAAAACACTCAACTAACGCAACACAATTTTAAAGTGAGACTTCATAGTAATATTAATTCTGTATTCTTGTAGTTTCATTCAGTTTTTTTTGGATATGTTCCATTAACTATGGCTTCTATGGATTGTTTTAGGCATTAAGACACTGCATTATATCAGTATGTTATGCTGAGATACACCAGGTAAGAATGGCAAAGCATTTATTTCATTGCCTGAAGCTATGAAAGTGATATGGAAAAACCACCACAACATTATTTGTCATGTCAATAAGCCCACCCAAGTGAAAGTGAAAGACATTTACAACAAAGGCTGTTCAGTTTAAACACTGTTCTATTTTAATGCACTGCTTTCATTAAAGCACTTGCTCACAGATTAAACCGATCAGAGATCGCACTGCAATATAATTGTGATTCAATATTATTATTGTAATGTGCATTGATACAATATATTTCCAATATTTTTATCAAATAAGCACAGCCTTGGTAGCCATGGAATCTTCCATCAAAAACATTAAAAAAAACTTAAAGACCTCAAACTTTTTAAAGGTAGAGTACATTTTTGGATGAACTATCACATTAAGCGCTTCAATAAAAACTATTCATTACAGCTGAACACGAAAACATAAAAAGCTCCATATTTCATAAGGATTTTGTATGATTTTCGTAAGAAAACTTAGTTTTAAAAAAGTAAGCATGAACACACCTAAACATAACCATCACTGGGATGTAAGCAGATCATATGGATATGTATGAATGAGATTGCACAATCAGCCAAAATATGAAAAAGTTACGAATTGCCTTGAAAGTGTGTTGAACAGACAGATTTACACGACCCCCTCTTGTTTTTAATCCAATATATAAATAGAAATAACATAGATTTCACTAATTAGCATTATGTTTGTTTACAATAACACCAGTAAGCCAGTTATTACAAAAAAACTGCTTAAGGGCCTGTTCACATATCGCGTCTTTTGCGTGCTCATCCACAGGGAGGTATCCACAGGTGTGGCGCATGCGCGAGCGGCGACACGGTCTCTTGCGCGTCTGTTAGCAGCGTTTTGTTTGTCTGTTTTTAGTAATTGTTTTCACAATCCATCAAAATCGACGACTAAAGTAAATTTTCCTTAGACAGATGAATGTTAAGGGCTCAGAATGAAGCCGAATTTAGTTATTTTGTTGGTGATTCTGATTACTTACGCCGCCGGTTACAATCACTACAGGCATAGTGGACAGGAAGCCCGAATCACCTACACACGAGACTTTCTGATCAATTTTAAATCCCCTGCAATACTTTATCCCTACGACACGTCGCTGTTACCACTGGAATGTGTCAGGGGTAATAACAATGTCAAAGCAAGGAAACGTGGCAGGAAAGGAGGAATCAGGGAACGGTTGAAAAGACAGCCCTACAGACAATCACTTCCATCTGTTATGTTCGGCAACGTCCAAAGCCTAAGGAATAAAGCAGATGAGTTGCGGGCCTGTTCACAGTACCTCACCGAATACCGGCAATCCTGTCTCATCTGTCTGACTGAAAGCTGGCTCACGGAGGCGGACCCTGACTCATCGGTCGATTTAGAGGGCTACACGCTGGTGAGGATGGACCGTAACCAGAACTCCGGGAAAAGGAAAGGTGGAGGTGTGTGCGTTTTTATTAACAATGCATACTGTAACCCTGGTCATATTACAATGAAGTATAATATTTGTACGAAGGATATTGAACTGTTTCCCTGCGCTTTCCCTAAGGCCTTACCACCTGCCTCGGGAGATACACCAAATTAGACTGTTTGTTGTGTATATTGCACCCTCCGCTGATACACTGGCCGCTGCCACCCTGATTCATGACCTTGTAACTAAAGCGGAGGAAGATACCCCTGACGCAGCTAATTTTGTGTTGGGTGATTTCAACTCATGCAGTTTAAAGGAATATTTACCCTCGTACCAACAATATGTCACCTGTCCTACGCGAAATAAAGCTTGCCTCGACCATTGTTATGGAAACATCCAGGACACGTTTTATTCTAAGGCATTGCCCGGTTTGGGGAACTCGGACCATAACATGATTAAACTGATGCCTGCATATGTGTCCCGACTACGGCGTGAGAGAACAAAAAAGGTGGAGGTTAAATGCTGGACTGCTGCTGCGACTGAGGCACTTCAGGATTGCCTGGAGTGCACCGATTGGAATGTAGTGACAGATGGGACTGATAACGTCAATGACGCAGTGTTTGCTATCTCTGGTTATGTACAATTCTGTGAGGACACAATCATCCCCACAAAGACTATTAAGATCTTCCCAAACAACAAGCCCTGGGTTACCCCAGAGTTAAAGCAACTCCTTAATGAGAAAAAGCGTGTGTTTAAATTAGGTGGAAGTAGAGAAGAAAAAAAAGATAGTACAGAAAAAGATTAAAAGTAAGATCTATGAATGTAAAGCAGCATATAAACACAAGTTAGAAACTTTTTTTAAAAATGATGCTAGGAGAGCTTGGCAGGGAGTCCAATCTATCACAGGATATAAGCCCAAGAAGCACCCGATGGTAGTAGAGAACAATTTTAATATGGCAAATCAATTGAATGATTTTTATTGTAGATTTGATAAATATGATTTTAAAGTTGAACAGAGTGAGGCCATCACAGCAGTGAAAGAGATGAAGGGTACGGGCATTCACATCTCTATTAATGAGGTTAAATCACATTTTAGATGTATAAACTCCCGTAAAGCCTGTGGTCCTGATGGTATCAGCTGCAGGACACTAAAGGTGTGTGCTGACCAGTTGGCACAGCCCTTCCAAAGGCTGTTCCGGCTGTCAATAGATACAGGTGTCATTCCCAGCCTATGGAAACAATCCCTAATAGTGCCTGTGCCCAAAAACAATAGACCTAAAGAACTTAATGATTTGCGCCCTGTTGCTCTTACCTCTGCAGTTATGAAATGTTTTGAGAAAATAATTTTAAAACAACTTATTCATGAGGTTTCACCTCTTTTAGATCCGAATCAATTTGCCTATCGTGCAGAGAGAGGTGTTGAGGATGCACTGCTATCTTTGATTAACAGCACTCATGAGCATCTTGAGCATACTCAGAGCCTGGTCAAGATTGTGTTCATTGACTTCAGTAGTGCTTTTAATACGATCCAACCCCACCTGTTGGTGAGAAAATTAGTGCACCTAGGAGTAAATCCACAATTGATTTTATGGATCTATGACTTCTTGACTGAGCGTAGTCAGCAAGTCAGATTCAATTCATGTATATCTTCCTTAAAAACGACAAACACAGGTGCACCACAAGGGTGCGTTCTGTCGCCTATTTTATACTCACTATACACCAATGATTGTCAAGCTACCTCTTCATCCTACACTTATTTTAAATATGCTGATGACATAGCATTGGTTGGCTTTTTAAAATCAGACAATTCTTCTGTGAGCGGATTTCAGAGGGAATTGCAGGGCTTCACTCATTGGTGTTCTGAGAACTTCCTCGAAATCAATGTGAAGAAAACAAAAGAGATGGTCATAAATTTTAGTAAAAACAAAATAACAGTTCCCTCCTCTGAGATCAATGGTGAATTGGTGGAGAGAGTCGCAACATATAAATACTTGGGAGTTGAAATTGATTCGAAATTAACTTTTAATGAATGTGCACTGAAAAAAACTAAGAAAATGCACCAAAGGATGTATTTCCTAAGAAAATTATATAATTTTAGACTAGAAAGACACATTCTTGTTATGTTTTATAAAAGTTTCCTCCAGAGTGTTCTGTCCTTTGGCCTTATCTGTGTGTTTGGTAACATGCATGTTAAAGATCAAGGGAAACTGCAGCGCATGATTAAGATGGCCAGCAGGATCATTGGAATTGACCAGGTGTCGGTAGCTCAACTGTATAATGAACTTATCTTAAAAAAAACTGATCAGATCCTCAAGGATCCTGCTCACCCTCTTCATTATAAATTTATGAGAAGTAATAGGTCAACTGGTAGAATTATACAACAGAGAATTAGAACAGAGAGGTACAATAAATCATTTGTACCTACATCAATCAGATTGTATAATGATCAAGTACATCGCAAGTTGTTATAGTTTTAGCTTTAAATGTTGGATTGTGATTGTCAAATCCACAGTATTGTTATTCTTTTTGTGTTTCTCTTTTAATGTTTTGTTTTTAGAAGGTTTGTTGTGATAACAGCGCGTAATGACTACATGAATTTCCCCTTGTGGGATAATAAAGTTTACCTTGACCTTGACCTTGTCAAGTTCGTTATTTCAAATGTAGGCGCGTGGTATGCGCGCTCAAAATGGAAGCGATGCGGTCGTGGTTCCACACGCGTCCACATCGCATCGAGATAAAATCATCTCAACTTTTCAGAATGCCGCAAGCACACCATAAGCGCACAGTAGGTCACGTGACAAGAACCAACCGGAGCACAACCGCCCTAGCGCTTTGGAAAAAGGAGAATGCGGCGCGCCCAGCATTTTCTACATGTTCTTAGGCGCTATATGTGAATCCTGCCTAAGAGGTTAAAAAGAGGTTTTTGGCAGCATGTTAGTGGCATCCTTTTAACCAACTGTTTAGCGGCTGTTTCTTTTAATCCTAAACACACACACACACACACAGACACACACTGTCAAACATACGGTCATACCCCAGGCAGTAGCCCTTCAGGTGGTGTGGGTGAGATGGCCTCTCTGTCCTGTCCCCGTGCACAGAGATGAGGGGACATGGTGGGAGACTCGTCTATAAAGGGCATGGTCTCTGAGCCATCCTGAGATTTCCTGTCCTCTGCAGTATCTCCCTCATAGCCATCAGTGTTGTAGTTGAAGTCTGTAGGGAAAAACAGAAGAGGTGTAAAGTAGAGCAACAGAAACTTAATATGGGTAAAGTCACAATGAAATGGAAGTAGCGACAGATCATTTCTTCCATATTGTGACGTAAATCTGAGAATAACAGATTATTGAAAATGAGAAAATTTAGGGTGAGGACATGGTTCTATGCATCAGTTGTTGATTGGATTTTGACATGGAATTTGTACTCAAAAGTGGATGCAAGATGAATGTGAGTTTGCAAGGGTTAAATGATTGGAGACATCCTACATAAGTCACCAGAGAGAAGAAGTTTCACTGGAAGTTCTTATTATGACATTTTTTGTTATTTTGATATTTTTGATTAAACATTACGAGGGCAAAACATTTTTTCTGCCGGAAAACAGGTTGCCCCACCTTAAACTCACACCACTGGTTAATGCTGCCATGTTGGGCTGCTCAAACAAACCGATGTTAAAAGTGTGTCACTTTTCTTTTTACTTCAACTTCACTTTTTAAATGACAATATCCTGGCCGGACTACTGTTGTCAGTGATAAGTATTTGAAATGAACATGATTTCTTAATGGCTAAAGAGAACGGTCGACTAGGTGCCAATGTGTTATTAGACCAAAGGTTCATTTTGCGCCGGAGTTCTCCTTTAAAGTGTTTATGAGTTCAGTAGTATTCACAGTAGACTTATCTTCATTAAAATGGAAAATGACACCTACTCCCACATGGTCTGACACTGGCACATAAACAAAAGACCTGCTTGACAACTCAACCCCCGAGGGACGGGGCCAGCCCGTCTGTCACCATGGCATTCCCTAAGGTTGTTATTGTGATGACCAATCATAACTAAATGAGGAACAGACCAATTGTAACACAACTTGGTCACAATGGCATGCTCCTTTCACTTGAAAACACACACATTGTGCGTCACATCAAAGTGACAGTTTGTCTTTCAATAACTCAAACTAGTAACAAAGCAAATACCGCAAGGCAACACACAATTTATGTTTGTTTTATTTATTTCACCTCATCTTTAAAATTAACACTACAAAACAAAGCTTTAGTTGGTTATACATTCTAATTCTTTTATGTCTATGCATGTGAGATTTTTTTAGACATCAATAGTGTTCAATAGAGGGGCTGGTATTAAGACAGCAGAGGAAATAACTGCTCGGTTTAACTGTTGAGCAGGAAATGGGTTGAACAGGCTCTCACATCCGCTTTGCCTACAAAACATTCACACAAAATGACCAGCGCTGCATAGCCTATCACTCCACCAATCACTGCTGGTGCAGCAGGTCACAATCACCTTGTGTGAGGTGCATGCACAGCCCCAATGTAACTGCAATCTTGCTTGCTTCAAATTAGTTATGATTCATATTTAGGTACCCTAAAATATTTTTCAATGATATTTCATTAAATTGAATGCTGATCATGAGACTTTACCAGTTACAGTTACCAGTTATGCTACAGGAACATGTATGAAATTTCTTTAGCTCACCCTGTAACACTGGTTGCCGTGGAAGAGGTATTGCATCAATCTTTAAAAAGAAATTTGACTGTCGAAACATGAAGACAAACATCTTCTCAAGTTTCGAAGTTCAACTGATGCAAATTGACTTACTAAATCCGGTGCTATGTGTGCTGGTGTATCGACCACCTAAATCAAGTAAGAACTTTATCTCACCGAGTTCACCGAGTTCTTAGGGGGACTCATGACGAAGCATGATAGACTCTTGATGATCGGGGATTTTAATATTCATGTGTGTTGTCCCTCAGGTGTGTTGGCAAGAGATTTTTTAAATCTTATTAATTCTTTTAATCTTGTCCAGTCTGTGACAGGCCCGACTCATAAACAGGGTCACACCCTGGATCTTGTTTTATCTTATGGTGTATCAGTATGTGATCTTGAAATTACAGATACTGGTTTCTCTGATCATAAGTCTGTTTCTTTTAAAATTTCTCTATCATACCCTGTGGGGAAATCCTGCGTGCCCCCTCTCAGGGCTCGTATTATGAACTCTGAAACCACTGAAGTTTTTTGTAGTATGTTTAATGAGGTTGCCACCTCAAATGTGCATGAAAGCTCACCATCGCACTTGTGTGCGGATGAGCTATTATCTTCTTTTATGCTTACATCCACCAATATTTTAGACTCTATTGAGAATGAGGAGTTGACATCATTTTACAGAGCCCCTCCCCTCTCCGCCATGTTGGTAGGATTCCCACGGCAAAACAGTATTGTTTACGCGTGTTTTTAGCTCGGTAGTAAAGGAGTTTCTCGCAATACCGCACTGTTTTACCATGCCTGGAAGTAATTGCTGCGTTAAAAACTCCTCCAGGAACTCACACGATACATAATTATGGAAAACATAGGAACAATGGAATACAGTTTTTGGGGTTACCGAAATTGACAGCAGGGAGAGTTTGATCTAATGAGGAGACGCTGGATTGCTAGGTTTGCTGATGCCTTTAGTATACGATTTTCACTGTTTGCTGTGCCTTAACGAACATATGCAAAAGTGTTGTTTGAGTGCCTTGTTCATTACTTTTTTATTTCATTGAAATAAATGTTTGAAACAACTTGATATGGCTTAACAATATTTATTGAGAACTGAAATATATAGGCTATTTGGACAACGCAAGTTTCATGGACAACATAACTAATAATAATAAAATATACTGTTATTAGTGCAAAACAACAAATATATTGATGGTGCTTCTCCAAATACAGCTGTTTTGCACTTTGTGTGCGTTTGTTCCTGTAAGGTCCCTTTTCTTTCACCTTATCTTTTAGCATTGCTTTACTTTCTTCCTTTTTTTCTCGTATTCTGAGATCCGTCTCTGTCCTGCCAAAATAATAAATGCGCAAAAATTAAAGAGCTCTGGAATGTTTAGTCGCGTCTATGGGTTCTAAAGGCGTTGCCCCTGGTAACCGATAGCGTCTCCTACCATCATGGCCAACCGACTCAGACCCGGCCCAAATCGGCACGTAACTCATTCTCAATTGCACCGATTAAGGCTAGACGTATCAAACCAAAATTAGAACCATGGTTAAATGATGCCACTCGTGCTCTTCGTAGGTTGTGTAGACCTGCAGAGCGAAAATGGAAGAAAAATAAGCTTCAAGTTTTTTCATGACATTTACAGGGACCTGTTATCAAAATATCAGAAAATGGTTAAAACTGTGCGGGACAAATATTTCTCTGATCTTATTGAAAAAAATGTCCATAACTCTAGGGTTTTATTTAGTACACTAAATGCTGTGATACATCCTCCAGCCTCAGATGGTATTGATGTCTCTGTACAAACCTGTGAAACCTTTCGCACACATTTTATGGAGAAGATTGCTCGTATTAAATCTTCTATTCAGCCCTCTGATCATGATCCTTCAATTCCACCGGCGACTGTCTCTGCTGTTTTTCATCGGTTTGAGCCTTGTGTCTATACCTACACTGGAGAGGTTAGTCAAACATTTGAAGCCTTCTACTAGTCCTCAAGATGTTATTCCGACCCATATTTTTAAACAGACTTTCAATGTCATTGGCCCTAGTATTTTGACCCAAATAAATTGCTGTCTGGCCATGGGTTCCGTGCCAGCCTATTTAAAACACGCTATAGTGCAACCTTTAATTAAAAAAATCGAACTTAGATCCGACAGATTTATCTAACTTTAGACCAATCTCAAAATTACCGTTTCTCTCAAAGGTTTTAGAAAAAGTTGTTTTTAGTCAATTACAATCTTTTTTAGAGAAGAATTCTGTGTTTGAAACCTTTCAATCCGGTTTCAGGAAAAAACACAGCACAGAATCTGCTCTTTTAAAGGTGCATAATGATATTCTACTTAGTGCTGACTCAGGATCCTCAACGGTTTTGGTGTTATTAGATCTTAGTGCAGCATTTGATACTGTGGATCATAAAATCTTGGTCTCTCGTTTGAAACACCATGTTGGAGTGCGAGGAATGCCCCTTCAGTGGTTTAAGTCCTATCTAACAAATCGTAGTTTTGCAGTCAAATTTGGTGAATGTTTGTCAACGCTAGCTCCACTTACATGTGGTGTACCGCAGAGGTCCATTCTTGCTCCTCTTTTGTTTTTGTTATATATGCTTCCTTTGGGTTCTATTTTTATTAAACATGGTGTTTCGTTTCACTGTTATGCCGATGACACGCAGATTTATTTGCCTTTCAACAATAATACTTTAAATCTGCTTCTGGACTGTCTAAATGACGTGAAAAGCTGGATGGCTTTAAATTTTCTGAAACTAAATGATGATAAGACAAATAAGAAATTATTTTATTTGGACCAAATGAAAAAACAGTTGCTCTAAGTAACAATCTTGGATCCCTGGCTATGTACAATAAGCCCCCTAGGCGTATTATTTGATAAAGACCTCAAATTCGATAAGCAAATAAATAATGTAGTTAAATCCTGCTTTTTTCATCTTAGACTTTTATCCAAAGTAAAGAGCTTTCTTTCTTTTAATGACCTTGAGAAAGTGATTCATGCTTTTATTTTTTCGAGACTCGATTATTGCAACACTCTCTACACGGGAATTAGCCAGAAAGCGTTGGCACGCCTACAGACAGTCCAAAATGCGGCCGCTAGGCTACTGACTGGTACAAAAAAGCGGGAGCATATTACTCCAATCTTGCACTCTCTTCAGTGGCTGCCAATCCGTTTTCGTATAGAATATAAACTGTTATTGTTTGTTTTTTTTCAAATCCTTAAAGGGTTAGTTCACCCAAAAATGAAAATTCTGTCAGTATTTACTCACCCTCATGTTTTTCCAACCCCGTAAGACCTTCGTTCATCTTCGGAACACAAATTAAGATATTTAAGATATTAAGATTGCTCCTGCATACAGTCCATAGGCTTCTTGAGGGACTGACTCTTGCTGTCCCCGAAAAGTCATTAAAGACATCGTTAAAATAGTCCAAGTGACTACAGGGGCTCAATCTTAAGTTTGTCAAACGACGAGAACACTTTTGTGCGCAAAAAAACAACAAAAATAACGACTTTATTTCAACTATTCACTTCCTTCTCCATGAGCCTGTAAGTCAGTTAACGTAGTGTGATTGCGTAGAGCTACGTCACACGTAGGCTCACTATTGGCCGACGCTGGTCATGTGTGTGTGATGCGTGTGACGTACAATAACGGAAGCTTACGCTATTAAACTAGTAACCTGACTCGCGCAGAGGGAGAAATAAACGAATAGTTGAAATAAAGTCGTTATTTTTGTTGTTTTTTTTGCGCACAAAAGTGTTCTCGTCGTTTGATAAACTTAAGATTGAGCCCCTGTAGTCACTTGGACTATTTTAACGATGTCTTTAATGACTTTTCGAGGACAGCAAGAGCCAGTCCCTCAAGAAGCCTATGGACTGTATGCAGGAGCGATCTTAATATCTTAAATATCTTAATTTGTGTTCCAAAGATGAACGAAGGTCTTACGGGGTTAGAACAGCATGAGGGTGAGTAAATACTGACAGAATTTTCATTTTTGGGTGAACTAACCCTTTAAATGGTCTGGCACCTACATACTTTGATTCCTTAGTGAAACATCATACATCGAATAGACTCTTACGGTCCTCTGATCAGTTTCTCTTAATGATCCCTAGATCCAGACTTAAATATAGGGGGAGATCGTGCTTTCTCGATCGCTGCCCCGAAACTTTGGAATCTATTACCCATTCACAATAGATTGGCTCAGACTATTATTAAAAACCCACCTATTAACTCAGGCTTTTAATTCTTCTGGGCTGTAGAGAATCGAGGCGAATCAAACACAACTTAATCAAATTAATCTCTCATGGGATTAATTCACATGGCTTCAACACTCCAAAAGTTCTGGAGCCCACATTCCAGAGTCACGGAACGGCGCCAAGGGTTTGCTTTAAGGGATAATCTTCCCCCACTCAGAGAAGAAATTTATTGCCCCACAGGCCCAAGAGATGGGCACTAAACAGGACGAACGTGTCAATATGGTAACGTTTTACTAAGACAAATCGGCTCCAAAATGGTGGAACGAGAGGCTCACAACAAAGACCCCTTTGATTCCCTGACAGAGATGTTCAACAGAACACCTCTCCTCGTCCCCTACGAGTTGAACTCTCAGCGACCTCACTGTTGAGATCTCTCAGAGATCTCACGCATAAAATCATATAAACTCACCACAGAACAATTCTTGGACCTATAACCAATCATAATTCTTGTTGTTCCTACACTTCATGTGTTATTATGCTTAGATCACATAATAATCGTGTAATTGTTGTTAACTATTAACTCTCGTAATTGTTATACAACCATTAGAAGTGTGAATGCCTCGTTTACGCTTAAACGAACCGTATTCTCCTAATTCAAAAGATGGCTTGACTGAAATCTGTCTAAAATGCTTTGTTGTATGATTATAATATATAATCTTAAACTGTGTTCTTTTGTTCTCTGCTAAGTGCTGGAGACCAGCTCACAGACCATGCATAAATTATGATAATCAAGAAGTAGATCCACCTCCTGAGATCATGCCATTACCCATTGGCCTGAAGTTTCTTGGAGGTTGGACTAGAGTTTAAGTTAAAGATCCGAACAAAGGACCTCATGTTTAGATTAAGGAGAGATTTTTGTGGAGATGTTGTTCCGTTCAATGTTCCGTGCCTGTTAGATTTTTGTTCGTGTTTGTAACTGTTAAGTCCGTGCCTCTCTCTAAAACCAGCAAGAGAGTGTTCTGTTCGTGCTTATCTCTGAAACAAAGAACGTGTTCGCATGCTTCTACATCGACTAGACCAAATTCGACCAGCAGACGAATAACCCATCAAGATCAGGGTTACAATTCATCTCAGTCAAGCCATCCGACTCGCCTTACTTTCATTTCTTTCCTTTATTTCCTTTTTCGTAAAAGTCTCGTTTCGAAGTTAAGTTTGCAACGCGCTTCGAATTGGAAAAGACTCTCATTCGCTTGCTAATCACACGTGACCAGCGGCGAAACTTCCATTCCTGCACTTCAAAGACAACCAACCACGCAACGGACCCGGCCGGGAAACTCCCCTTCGACGCAACGCAGACAAAGGAAATTCCCTCAGCCACTACAAAGTGCAAGTACTCCAGGCTCTAACTGAACTGGTGCTAATGTTAATTGAATAACCTCTCTAAGAAATGAAGGTTCAAATTAATGCTTGGTGGTCCCTTCAGGTCATGTCTTACGTGCATATAGAAAGTTGAAACTTTCTCTCACTCTTTCCAACTCACTCTTTCCCTTTCGCGACTGTATGAATGTGTGTGTGTGTGTGCGTGATTATGTTTAGACCTTAGTTGTGTTTAGAATAGCTAATAAAGTCTTCCATATATTTGAAAAGATAAATCTTCTTGTGTCGTGTTTGCACATTTAATGTCTTGTACTGTTCGATCTAAAGTTACCTTGCTAAGTCATAGTGTTTCACTATAGATTTGGTTATAATTACGGCCCGTTCAAATGAATTCTAAGCGAGTCATTTGCTCGGTTCAGTGATTCGGTTCCATAGATTCATTGCAAATCAATGAATCATTTCCCTTTGAGCTAAATTGGCCTTCGGCCCCCTTAAATACATTTTATGTATATTATTAAATGTTGCATTTGCTACAGGGCATTGAGCCGTGATTTCTCTGTTGCTGTTCGTTGTTTTTCTGTTGTGTTGTCTATGTATTTATTGTTTATTTGTTATCGCTGGAAAGCACATTGGTGCAACTGTAGTTGCAATAAATTGTGCTATATAAATACAATAAAGAAAGAAAGAAAGAAATATGTCAAAAATATGGCTCAGGAGCAAAATTTCACCCCAAACTTAAAAATTAAGAAAAAAGTATCTTAAAGCAAATAAAGTCTAACATTTTCTACATTGTGAGATTGTTTTCATGACAATTAAACACAGTTTTCACTGTTGTTCTCATTAGTATAAATAATGGCAGTGACTTCCGGTTGGGCAGTGAAGCACGATGGCAGGTTAAGCTGTGAGCTCCCTTATGTCAGTTTAAAAACTTCGCTAAACTTGATATATATTTGTTGATAATTTTCGTGTGCTTAGAGATGAGTGGAGGTAACAAATCTAAAGCTAAAATAAACCCTGAAAAGCAAGGTAAAGACCCCAAACGAACAGAGACAGACAGCATGCAAGAAAAAGAAGAAAATGGCGACCGACAAACTTCAGACGCTCTGGGCGCGGGCTTAAATGCTATAAGTAAGCAGATACAGGAATTTCGCAGCGAGCTGAAAGTGGAGCTCGGGTCACTTAAAGATGAACTCAAAACCCAGATGAAACGCGAGCTAGAGGAGTTTAAAGAGGACATAAATAAAAATCGTGGCAACAACACAAGAAATAAAGGAACAAAATGCAAAAGCTGAGGCCACCTTGTTGCGTGTTGAAGAAATGGAATGCTGGAGCACCGAGACTGATGACCTACTACACATACTTCATACTTCATACAAGAACACAAAAAGATGATGGAAAAATTGATGGACCTCGAGTCGCGGTCCAGAAGAAATAACCTGCGGATTTTCGGAGTGCCAGAAGAGGCCGAGAAGGGGTCTGTTACTCAGTTCGTCAAAGAAATTATCCTACATCAAGTCGTATGTTAAAGGCAAGAAAATTTTGAAAGAAGCGGGGATTCGATTTCAGACTCCATTTACAAAGATGAGAGTTCACTGGGATATGGAGTAAAAACATACAACGAAGCGGGAGAAATACTTGCGTGATAGAGGATATAAAGTGACGGATTCCGAAGATTCAGCCGGCCCAACAACGTTACTGGAACGACTCGAGGCACAGAAAAGTTTAGCATGGCAACGGGTCGGCAGAGAACGGAGAGCAGAGGCATTTCGGAGGACAAACACGGTGAATTTGTAAGAAACCCTCTATATGACGACGTGAACAAGGGATTAATACATAAGGGGTTAAGGGGAAACAATGTTGCGCGATGACCGTATTTAGAACAATTCACAATTCAATAATACAGTGAGAGGCGTTTGTGAACATGCACTGACTTAGGGGAGACATGCACAATGAAGAAAATATATGGGTGCAAAAACATCTTACAGACTGCATCTCATATCTAGAAGGGGGCCCTCAGTTCAGCTGAGGCTTTCCATCTCTACGGAGACAGTGACTCAAAACCCTAAGTTCTGGGTAAACATTCCCATCTGGAGGTCAATTGATATCCTTTCAGTTAATCGAATATGTTTTGGTTTATGTAAAAGTTGTTTAGTAGTTTGTACTTGTTCAAATGTTTGCCAGTGGGGTTATCATTATACAATAATAATTATTATAGAGATAGGTGAATGCAGGAGAGACATTGAGATAATGTCTTTGAATATTAATGGATTAGGGAACCCAGCCAAAAGAGCTAAAGATTCAAGCCTGGTGCCGTTCAATGGCGACTCGGTACTACTCTCTGTTTTGTTTGTTTGTTTGGTGTTGTCCTGCAAGTTTTTAGAACCCAGCTTTGGTATTGTTCGGTATGACAGATCTGCATTACTTCACGTTCGGGACAGCATGCCTGTTCTTCTGCCCGATCTACCGCCGGATTTCCAAATACACAAGGAGGGGCTTAAATAATGCTGGAAGACTCGGAAGCGGGGTGGGAGGGGTGGCGCTCTTGTTCGGCTGAGGCATCGCGTCCATCGCCCAGCTCTACCAAGCCTGATTCTTCCCAATGTCCGCTCCCTGGTGAATAAAATGGATGAACTTTCTATGCTCATACAAACACAGACTTCAGGGATGCCACTGCTATCTGCCTGTCTGAGACCTGGTTAGTTGAAAGTTTCCCGGACTCCATGTTACAGCTAGCCGGCTTTTCTCTACACCGTGCTGACCGCACTGCGTGTTCACTAAAACTACGTGGAGGTGGGGTTGGCTGCTACATTAATAGCAACTGGTGCACGGACTGCAAAAACTTGTCACAAACCTGTTCTCCAGAGTTGGAGTCTCTCACGGTGATGTGTAAGCCTTTTTATTTGCCTCGTGAGTTTTCTTCTGTTGTTTTGATGGTTATTTACATTCCCCCGGAAGCTTCTGCTCCGGCGGCACTGCAGCAACTTGTGCATAATATCACGGAAGTAGAAAACAATAATCCTGACGCTGCCATGTTTGTGCTAGGAGACTTCAATCACGTCTTCTTGAGAAAGGCACTCCCCAGATACAAACCCCAAATCCAGATTGCTACTAGGAAGGATAAAACTCTGGATCAATGCTACTCTCCTATTTCTGAGGCATATCATGCTGTGGCCAGGGCCCCTCTGGGTGAGTCCAACCACAACACTATCTTTCTCATTCCGAAATATCGCCAGAGACTTAAAGTGGCAAAACCAACTGACAAACTTTTTAGGATATGGTCCCCACAAGCTATAGACACATTACAGGACTGTTTAGACTCCACAGTATGGATCAACTTTTGGGCTGATGGTCAGGATATTAACATCTTTACTGATACCGTTACATCCTATATTCTGTGAAGGTGTTTGTATTCCTACTAGAGCTGTTTATGTCTTTAATAACAGTAAGCCCTGGTTTAATAATGAACTGAGAGTGCTATGTAAGGCAAAACGGGCTGCTTTTAAGACTGGTAATATGGGTCGATACAAATTACTGAAATATGAATTCCAGCGAGCTGTGTTGAAATCCAAGGCTTCCTATAAAGCTAAGCTTGAAAATAAATTACATGCAAATGACATCAAAGGTGTTTGGCGTGGGCCGCAGGACATTACTGATTATAAGATCAAACTCCATGTTCTTGTCAGTGACCCCTTCTCTTCCTGGGAGGCTTAAATGACTTCTACTGTCGTTGACAGTGGTGGTCACCTTCCTCCCCCCTGCTATAGAGAGCAGGAGGAATCTCTGAGCATGATGTTAGAATCTTGCTCCGTCAGCAGAACACCAGGAAGGCGGCGGGGCCTGATGGCGTAATGACTTCTACTTTAAGACACTGTGCTGATCAATTAACATCTGTCATCACTTTTATCTTTAACTGGTCTCTTCAAATTGGTATTGTGCCTGCTTGTTTTAAATCTGCTGTGATCATCCCAGTTCCAAAGAAGGATAGAATCTCGTGTCTTAATGATTATAGGCCTGTGGCTTTAACTTCTGTCATTATGAAAGTGTTTGAGTGTCTGATATGTAAACATCTGTCTAGTATTTCACTTGACCCCCACCAATTTGATTATAGAGCAAATAGGAGTGTTTATGACGCAGTTTCACTATGTTTGCACTCTATTCTTCAACATCTGGAGTTTAAATCTACATATGCACGTGTCATCTTTGTGGATTTTAGTTCTGCATTCAACACAATTGTTCCTGTGAAGTTGATTAACACTTTACAGGAGCTAGGTGTTAGAACATCACTCTGCAAGTGGATTTTTAACTTTTTATGTGATAGGAAGCAAGTGGTTAAAATGGGTGATTACGTCTCGCAGTAAAAATCCCTGAACATTGGTGCCCCACAAGGCTGCATCCTATCTCCACTTCTGTATTCTTTATACACACAATTCTGTCAGTCACACAGTAGTTCTGTTCTGTTATTTAAGTTTGCTGATGACACTTCTGTAGTTGGTCTTATTACTAATGGGGATGAGTCTGACTACCGCAGAGAAGTGGAGGGGCTGGTGAAATGGTGCGAAAGTTTTAACTTGTCAATTAACATCTCAAAAACCAAGGAACTGGTAGTGGATTTTAGAAAGACCTCAAGTCCCCTCCGTATGCTCTCCATAAATGGGGTAGAGGTGGAGAGGGTCACTTCCTTCCAGTTTCTTGGGACTACAATCCAGGAATCCCTATCATGGGAGCTCAACGCTAATATTAAGATCAGTAAAGCACATCAGCGACTCCACTTCTTGCGGCAGCTCAAAAAGTTTGGTGTCAGCCGAGTTGCCATGACCCACTTTTATAGGTCTACAATTGAAAGCGTCCTCACTTTCTCCATGCTTGTCTGGTTCGGTCAGGACAAAACTAGGATGGAGACAGTAGTACGCAGGGCTTCAAAAATCATAGGCTGTAGCCTCCCTTCACTTTCTTCACTCTTCACTAGAATAATCTTCTTCTTCAAAGAATAAAGGCTAAAAACATCATAGCGGACCACTCTCACCCTGCTAACCATCTCTTTAATCTCCTTCCATCAGGAAGAAGATATAGGAGCATTAAAACTTCTACATCACGCTTCAGAGACAGCACCTTCCCTCTGGCTATTATCTTAATGATTTATGACATAAAGTATCTTCTTATTAAACGGTCTGTACACTTACAAAGTTCTCAATGCTTCGTTTTGCATGTATGGAGCCTCATTATGTTACTGCGTTAGTGTGGGGTAGGGCTGCAAAAACGTCAACGAATGTCATTATCGATTAGTTGGTCTGATTACGTCACAGGGATTGTTTACATGCTACATGCGCTTCTTACATGCGCGCTTCATGAGGCACACAAGCAGTCTCTCTCCCTCGCCGCTCCACCCTGCCTCGCGCGCGCAACACGGACGGTTTGGAGCACATTATCAATATCTTCTGTCTCGCATGCGCGCTCTTGATTCCGTGAGTTTGAACTAATTTGCGGGCATCAGGAAACCGCTATCAATATGCAGCATACACGAAAATCATTCACCTTTCGGTATATTCGCCGTTTTGAAACCAAAATAGGTGACCTACATTAATTGTGTATACTTTATGAAGCCATACTATAGTATAATGTGAGATAGAAATGTATATTTAAGTCATTAAATTCAAGTTAACCTAAGCTTTTCCCTCCACTGCAGTCATTCTCTATTCGGTGTTCAAACAGCGCGTCACGTTACAACAGTTAACATGATGAAACTCGTTCCAAGATGATTTAATGTTATTATTATAATTAATCCATAGATAAAGGTCTATGATGGTTTCTATCTTGCTAGACTTTTATTGCTGTAACTTAATCACTTTCTACGAGTGTCTGTTAGCTCACAACACTTGAGCAGTGTCTGCGCACTATAATTGTTCTTCACGTGCACAGTAGCCTAACTGAAATTTAAAACTGTTAAAAGAAAAGGCTTAATAAAATATTGCATAGATACTGTATAATACACAGTCTTGGTGTTTTTAACTTTAATAAGGCGGACACTGAAGAGCTGCGCGCCGCCCTGTGACTCCGTGTTGCTTCAAGCGCATCATTCAGCGCTCGCGATGCGCATAAGCACTTTGTGCAGCTCTTTCATGATCATGTCATAATACTTTTGCGCAATGAAAGCTTATTAATTGCCTTTCTTGTTCGGCCCTATCTATTATATTTTGCTTCCTCACTAAACAGCTGTGCTTTACATTTAAAACAGATGTGAATCTGATTTTTAAGATGTTTTTCATGAATGTATAAGAACAATACAAAGAGCAATGTGTAACGTTTTACCAGAGTTAGTGCTACACTTATTGTCTCTTATTTGTTCCCCACTAAGGAATGTTTTTTTCACTAAATGTTCAAATTTTATAAAATTATTGTGCACTTGTGATATTTCTAGGCTAAGTTTTGCTGAGTTACCCACTAATCTAGTTTACAATAGCATTTTTGTCATAGGTTATGGTCGTATATATTTTTTTATTTATTCTTTATAAGTTGTCTGCAATGCATTAAGTCGATTGTTTAACACACAAAATAGTGTTTTTAGGGTTTTATTTAGTTAAAATAAACAAAAAAATGAAATGTATTTTTTATCCGATTAATCGAAAAAATAATCGTCCGATTAATCGATTATCAAAATAATCGTTAGTTGCAGCCCTAGTGTGGGGCTATTTTGAGCCTTGTTAGTGGTATAAACTAGCGATTTCTTTTTACTTAGTCAATGCCCCCATTACTAGCATTATACACTAAACAGTTTTTAGAGATAAAAGTCTTTACATTCGATTATCATGAAAACAAATCTCAGAGAACAGTTGACTATGTACCGACGTTTTATTAGACCAAAGGTTCATTGTTCGCCGGAGTTCTCCTTTAAGGGCGGGCTTCTTTCTGCCAGTAATTATCAACCTAGCAACCAAAATATAACATAACACAATAAATAACATTTTCGCATTCAATAGAGAGCGAGAGAGAGAGAGAGAGAGAGAGAGAGAGAGAGAGAGAGAGAGAGAGAGAGAGAGAGAGAAAGTGTGTGTGTTGAATCTGACACAAAACAGGACTTTAAAAAGAGATGCAGATTTACAAGAAGTGACAAGAGGAGGGATCATCTCACTAAGAGAGAATAATCCCACAAGGCACATGTTCTACCAGTCGAATTCAGTCAAAACAAAGAGAGTTTGACCACAGCTGCTGGATCTGAACACTTCACATAAATGTCTGACTAAGTTTACTGCCTCTCAACCACTCTGAAAAGAGGAAACCATGACAACAGAGCAGTAAAGTAGGCAGGAGATAATATCAGCGAGGCAACTGGAGAAAATGCTGTGAGGAGGTGGAAGACAGATCCATAGAGATGAACTGAATATATGGCTTTAATAACCATATTGCATGCATTTACATTCCAGAAACTGAAATAAATAGATAAACAAACTGATGACGAGAGTTTTATGTTTTCAGAAGACAAAAAATTCTGGCAAAGTGAATCCTCCATTGGCATGTTATGAAAACATCAAATACAATATATACCGTTGTTAATGTACTCTCATTAATATTGATATTAGCCCCTAAGGAAAGATCACGTCATTTGAAATGTACATGTTTTATTAAACAAAATGCTTTTTAATGTTTAATAACACCCATAAATTATTTATTGGCTGTACTTATTTAACAAGATCGTACCTTCAGCACTGAACAAAGGAACAATGAAAACAGTATCAGTCAAAGCTAACCCAGAAACACTGTTATTGTTATAGAAGCGGTTAATGTGGCTTGTTACTTTAATACTTTGTTAATGAGTTGTTGGATAATTTGTTAGAGACTAAACAGAAAATATCTACATATCAGGGTCTGAAATGTCTCAGTCCTCTCTTGCTCTTTTGTAATTTGAATTAGGTGAAGTGTGCATCAAGCATGACCAGAAAAATGAATTTGTTCTACCAAAGTAAAGTGAAATAGTGTCAAATAACAAATCTGATGCAAATGGAATAAACAGAATTTGTTTTATATTCACAAGAGGAAAAAAAACAATAGCATTAAATCAAACAAAACAGATCAAGATATAAAACAAAATCAAATGATATTTATTAAAAGATAATTTAAAAAGAAATTAGTGCACGGCAACTATTAATCGCGATTAATCGCATCCAAAATAAAAGTTTGTGTTTGCATAATATATGTGTGTATATATCTGTGTATAATTATTTTGTATTGTCTTGTATTGTTATTTAAATATAAAAAAATTATATTTAATATAAATTATGTATAAATAAATATATAGTATATACATGTAAATATTTCTTAAATATATACATGCATATGTGTATTTAAATATACAAAATAATTATACACAGTATAGACAAAAGTGCAGTGTAAAGTAGAGTCTGAAATTTTCGTGTGTTTTTTCAAGACACCTCTCAAAATGCTTGCTATGGATGCGAAAAACGCAGAAAATCGAACCCGATCCGAATGTTTTTATGACGGACAAAAGTTTTGGAGGCAGTGTGTAAATGTAATTGACAAAACGTGAGGTTGCATTTATTTTTTAACCTGCGAAAATTTCAGATGATATTTTCGGACTCAGTGTGCAAGGACCTTAAATCAAAAGTAATAAAGATTTTTTTTTTTTTTCAATTAAAAAGGTCAATAATTGTAATAATCGATTTAGTATAATTGGTTAATCAGTGTTTACTTCTACTATAGTTTTCAAAACATGCAGATACCTAATTTTATATAACAAATCATTCATGGCAAGTAAAAGTTCCCACAGTCCTGAAGCATATGAGCACTGACATTGTAATACCGAGTTGCCCAAACACCACACAAACACACATGCATACATATACATACACGCGTGCGCACACACACACACACACACACACAAACACACACACAAGGGTGTAAATAGGGGAGAATGAGGGGTGAACCTAATAGCATACTGTGGGGTGATTGACAATTAAAAGAATTATCACACAGAACAACACTTTTCCTGGTTAACTGCTCAATGTATTCTCCTTAGTGAATGAAACAAGCTTTCCCTCACAAGCCACCCCCTCCCTCCCCTCTCTAATGTGATCTGCGCGTTTCTGCCAGTCTTTCCTACATTTAACGTTCTCTGAAAGCCCTTTATGTAACTCAACCTTACAGCCGGAGTAAATGAACGGCAGACTAAACAACCACAACAAGTGCATCTCCTCAGCCTAGCATTACCCACAAACCCCTGCTGACAGCTTCTGCCCACATGACTTCCACCCAGAGATAAAGAGCCCATCAACACAACATTTAAATATTCATGAGAACAGCATATACTCTGGTTCTCACACAAACAAATTTGGAATAAAATCAGTTCACCATGAAAATGTTGTATATTTTTAATAAGTGCATGGAAATGGTACCTTGAGAAAGATGAGAGTGAGGAAAGAAGGAAAAGATAAGCTAGAAAAAGTGAAAGAAGAAAGAGGAATAAAAAAGGGAAAAAAGGAAATGAAAAAAGAGAAGGAGAAGAGAAGGAAGATGGAGATGAAAATAGGAAGAAAGGGAAAATAGAAGATATAGAAAGATAAGACATAAGACAAGGATGAGAAAAGAAAAGGTAGAAAATAAGAGAAAACATGGATGACAAGGGAAAAAGATTCACTTAAAATAAAAGTACATAAGTGCCATTATACCACAGTGACCTATTAAGATAAGAATAACACTGAACAGTACTTTGATACCATTGTACTATTTAACTACCATATTCATGTATCATTGACTTGTTTAAAAAGGGCCGACAATCGTCACTGAACAAACAGTTACTATACAACAAACAACATGCTCAAGAGGCTAATTCACATACAGCAAAAGATAACATTATTAGCACAGGCAAATTCAGCACAATTCTCACGCGAGCAGAGATGCTGGAACGAAGAGGAAAGAGGATTACGTACTGCTGTAGAGAGTGTTTATCCAGGAGAGCCTGGGCAGCTCACGAGTGCTCAGGTGCTCCATCCCCCCGCCTGCCGTCTCCTCCAGTGCTGCGTCTCCTCCGATCTCTTCCCTTACACGATCTCTCTCTTTACTCGCCCACAACTCGTCCGATCTACTTAGTGATTATGGAGGTAAATGGACATATGAGTTTGAGATTCAGAGCCGCTATGTGTTGCTGAGGAAAGCTTGACGTGTACTACAGCTCCTCACATGTAATGCGCTCGCTACCAACCGTTGCTATGGGAAGGAGAGGCACTCCTCCCCCCTCCCCCCCCCTCCCTCTCTCTCACTCATTCACTCTCGTTCAATCCCCTTTTCTTCAGTTCACTGCCTCAATTTTGGGGGCCAAGCTCTGAAAATGTGTAGGCACCTCTTGAAACCGTTGGCGTTCTTCTTCTTGTTATTCTTCCGTTTCTTCTTCTTCCGTATGGAAGTCTATTGCAGCCCACAGAAATGCTTGCGGGAAAGTAATGCAATTTGGCACACTGATAGAGGAACAGAACAGACACCATAGCAAATTTGGTGTATCTAACTCAATCCCCTAGTCCACCAACTGTCCAACGTTGTGCTCATGTTTATGCTAATAACTTTTTAACCTTAATGGCTAGAAATAAAATATTTTTTCCTCTGATCGCTTGGCTCAAGACGTTTCGATTGCACGCTATAATGTAATTTTCCGTCATGAAAATTTTTCTAGCATTTTTAATTTTTTGAAAAACCTATTTTTTCGAATTCGTCACATCCACACGAAGCCAGAGCTTTCCCTATCCAACTTTTTTTTTCCTCGTTCTAAAAAAGTCTGTAAACACGGCAGCGTCTCGAAAAATATCTGCGTACACACAAAACCACTGAAACTGACTCAAAACGATCTAGTATACATCCCAAACAAGTATGTGGCGCTGTAATTCTGCCACAGAGATACACTAAAAATGCAAGAAGAAGACTTAGAGCATGCGCATAAAACCTTGCATGCTGTAGGCTACTATATAGACAGTAAAATGAATGCTAGGCTATACAATAATATTAGGCACAGTCGCTTCTTTTCTTTTTTTTCTTTTTTACCAAGAACTTTATTGAACAACTATAAATAGCCTGGTACAAAAAAGGGAGTCACGATATTCGATTAGTTAACGGACCCTTGCCACAAAGAACCGGTAAAAGTAACGAATGTGTCAAATATAGACATTTTAATTGTTTATTAATAAACTAGTGTTTTCTGTGTCATTCTTGACTGAAAAGATGTTGACGATGCTCACTCGCCACTTCGCAGTATTGTGAACGCGCCTATGGAGTAGGCTAATGCACTTCATACAGATTAGGATATAAGAGAGAGTTATCTGTTTCTTTTCATCTTAAATTGTTGCTCGATGTTGTTTAAACATAGACATTTCAAGCTTTCTATATATTTCTGAGTTTCAGTTCACAAATACCTAGCAAACACCAAGAACTTCCTATAGCAACCACAGATGACACCGTTCATTCAAACTCCTTGTTCCCCGCAAACTCCTCCACAGGGATTTGGTTTGATGTGGTAACAACCCCCTGCTCTCCAGAAAACACTGGGTGTGTGTTAGGGTTGGGCAATTTAACAATTACACCATTTATTTATTTATTTGCCTTTGGATTAGGGATGTTAACCGATGACCGTCTGACCGATGGTTGACCGTATCAACGTTAACCGATCAAAGTTGACGGTAGTCGGTTAAAAAAAAAATTGGCGCGACGTCACAGCGTTTGGGTTTGCGCGCTCACAAGATTTGCGAAAAGTAAAGGCTTCAGTCTAAAACACTCGAGGTTAGAGGGCAGACGACAGGATGAAGCGTGCAAAGAAAATAGTGTGTGAGACCATTTCACCTAAAAGAATGACACAGATGTAAGTTGCTGGGCTTAGATTTGGAAATACATTACATTTACATTTCAGTGGTAACAGATAAGGTGATGATAATGATCATCATCATCATCTTTCTTTATTATTGTTAGCACTAACGTTAACGTCACCTCAAACTAAAGCAGCGTCTCTTCGGAGCTATCATTTTCTTAAATGAGCCACGGCAATGTTTGAGCTTCTAACGCTAGACTAACGCCTCTATTTTCAACGCGATCACATTGTACCCAAACCATTTCGAAACTAAAAAGGAGTCTCCGATTACATACAAGTTCCTTGGCGCCGCATTTGCGGGAATTGGGGGGGGACTCATGATGACGTGTCAGTATATATTTTTGAGGGCGCTTTTAACCCTTAAACTCAGAATGGTAAATTAAAGCTTGGCTGGACTGAATTGATCCCTTTTGACACCTTTGTTACCAAGAGACACTTAACAAGAGAACATCTCAGAGCTCGATGATGGCTTCAAAGAGATGTCTTATCAGGTCCCACCACAGACACACATACGAACATTCCTCTGCATGTAATCCTGAATTATGTGATCAAAAATATGTTGGGAAAATATGAAAATATGCATGTTTGATTAGTTATGTTATGCTATATTGCGTGATTATCTTGTGTGTAGTTTGAATCCTAAGTGTGTATTTTTGTTTTAAGAATGATCTACAATATTGTCCTACAAATCGACATCCGAACTAGGTCGTAAAAGTTTTATGACCTCCTCCTCCAAACAGGAACCCACATTCCTGCTCTCACACACTCACACAATCTCACCCAAAGAATCGCCAGAAAGGGGAAATCTTCCAACAAAGTGCCTAATGTTTCAAATGTATTCATTTTGTGCATCAATGTCTTCACGATGCTATACAGGAACTACTGACAATTCTATTGTGTGTTCATCAAACTTTAAAATGCTTATAATTCTGCATATGATTGTAAGGTTAGGTTTCTTTTACTTGGTATTGCCATATTTGGTATGCACGGAAAGCTCTCTTGATACTGAAACTGAATATATGCATCATATTATAGTAAAATGTAAGATACTATGTTTACCACATGTCTGGGTAGAAATGACAAAGTTTGGCACCATGATAAACTATGCAGATGAGGTCTCCGGACAGGACAAAGGAGAATTTTCCCGCTCAAGGATACTCTAACATGATTGGTTCACGTATGCAAAGTAGGCTTATGGTAATCGATCCCATAAAGTAGGCCAATCTAGAGTTGTCCGCGAGGCACTTCCAATTCCAGAGAGAAGACCCATGACTCCCGCTTAGGGAGTGTGAGCTCTCATCTCCGTTTTCTAGTCTTTTACTAAGTTTCGTTTCATTTCCCCCGTCTCTTTCCGAGGGTAGACGAACTCTAAATCATATCCTTTGCAACTCCAAGTTAGGTGAGCCTTTGAAGCTTCACGCGCGTCGGCAGCCTGGAAGACACGAGAGAACACGCCTATCGCCCAAACGAACGGGATCCACTCACCACAGCGTTCCTCCTCAGTCACAAAAGAGAACCATAGGCAAGTTTTGGTTACTGATTTTGATCTGATGTGTTTTTCTTGTTGGCTCTCAAAGGACTACACTGTCTGTGAATTTGCCATGCTGAAATCATTCTGGTTTCATCTCCCTCTCCCTCTCTCTCTCTAGTTAAACTCGTTAGCATTAGTAATGTCTTTTATGTTTTGTTTGTTTCTGTAAATACATATTTACTCTGTATCTAAATCATAGTTCAATGTATTATTAGTTTTCATTTATTAAAACTCATTATACTCTTGATTGTTTCTGTTTTGCTCACGAAACAAAGCCTCTTAAATGTGTTCGATCTTATAGCTACAAGCTCGACAAACTTGTGAATACAGTGAATAATCTTGTGAACAAGACTCGAATTTAACAAGAGTTATTCTCGGTGGCCACGAGAATAATTCTTCTTGAAAGTTTACCATCTTTGATAGTTGATAAGCACATCACATGATCCGTTTGCTGGACAGACGCATCATCTGATGTGATAATTTGATCTGGTGGGTACTCACAAGCTTTGTTAAAGCCTGTGTATTCATAATTAATTATAATTCGTTGTGATTAATTATTAATATACGGAAATACAGCCAAATGGGCTGTGTATCACCTTTTGGGTGAGTTTAAATTGTGTTACACTATAGCCAATATGATAGTTATTGATTATTAATAATTCATAACCGAATATTGGTAATCAATAACCGGACATTCCCCACGCTTGGGCTATTGTTGTTACACGCACTTTCTAAAAGCTCTTAAATGTACAGTAAGGTTTGAAGAGACTCATGTGAAATCAAACAGGAGAAAAGACAGTCAATAAAAACCTTTTACAGTGCTTGTATATTGTTTTCTTTCAATGCATTTGACAATTCATACCCATAAAGTAGACCTGAAATGACATGCATTAGAAGATTATTAGTTAAAAGATTGAAAAAATGCACCTGCATACTATTTTTCCAATCATGATTATTGTCATTGAGGATTACTGAAAAATTGTGCAAAAATCTCGTCTCGTCTCATTCTTGTGAACCCAATGTCGTGTCTCGTCTTATGAGATAAGCGTCTCGTCACACCCCTATTTAATACAGTACATACTAAAAAACTTGTTCATTTTGTTTATATGTGTCAATATGACAATACAAACATCAACATTAACCATGTATATTTGTACTAAAGGATTTTAATATATCCACACAGAGACCTTGTGTAGAATCTTGAGTGATGACAAACAAATCGCTGCATCAGAGATTTGAATAAATTCAATGAAACAGCCAGTTTGAATTGAGGCATGGAAATTAAATAAACCAACTCGTTGTAACAACTCTAATTCCACTTTTTCATAGATCTATAAACATGTCTTGAATTTTATGCTTAAGCAAGAATGAAAGTATATATTGTCTAGCTCAAATTTCAACTCAATATTCAGACAATGTGTACTTGTCTCATGCTGTAATTTGCAAGGGTATCATACATGTTTCTCATTACTCGAAAAGAAAGTAAGTTAAACAAAAAAAGTACACCTCACCTCTATATGTAAAAGTACAAATCTGGTCTAATGTTTTACTAAGAGATAAGATAAGATAAGATAAGATAAGATAAGATAAGATAAGATAAGATAAGATAAGATAAGGAGTACTTTATTGTCCGTGTACACGGAAATTTGTCTTGCAATCCAAGCTCCAACAATTATAACACACACAAACTAAAAACAAAAACATACAGTCATCAATAAAAAGTATACAAAGGTACTTAAATAATATTATGGGTACTCCGCCCTGCAAGAGTGTTCTTCAATAGCCATAAATGTATACATATATTAACATAGATATATTTTATACTCTATATGAAAACAAGTTCATTATCCAAGTTCATTCTCTCATTCTCTCTCCCTCTCTCCCTCTCTCTCTCTCTCTCTCTCGACAGAGAATGAACTTAATACATCATGCCTTGGGCAACAAGGAACCCCCATAACAAACCCCTAAAAAGACACCCCTGTTCCCCCCCAAACCCCACATACATACACACACACACACACACACACACACACACACACACACACACACACACACACACACACACACACACAGAAGCAATGGTTGTGATAAGCCAGACTGAACAACTTCAATTAGGACACAAAGGCGTCCTGGGAGGATTCCCCCCAACCTCTCACAGCAAGCTGCCAGCGTTAAACCCAAGACAAAGAACACAAGCCACACATACATGCACAGTATACTCGCTTAATACAGTCAGTGCATCTCAGAGTAGCCACTTAAACACTAAAGATCTATATGTGCACAAACTCATAAACACTAATGTCTCGCCAGAGATCGTTAGAAATCAGACTTTTAGAAAGGCCCCCAAAGACCCCAAATTAAAGTGTTGTCTCTTGCTAAGTGTGTCTGTGTGTGTGTGAGACCACCGGTGGCAGAGATAAGCAGCAGTTTATTAAAGGGTTACTTCACCCAAAAATGAAAATTATGTCATTAATTACTAGGGATGCACCGAAATGAAAATTCTTGGCCGAAACCGAAAAAGAGGAAACCAAGGCCGAAAACCGAAAACCGAAACACCGAAAGAAATTATGCCAATTATTAGCATCATTGCATTTATGGCTATGACTGTGTACAAACTTTACTAAAATCAAGGCATTGCAATTGCATAAATTAATATAACATTTTCAAAGAATAAATCAATTACAAATTATGCAAATATTTATTTAGCAGCACAATGCACAGTATAAAATAAAATTCAAACTAAAATGTTTAACTTGACCCCACTCATGTGTACACTAAATAATAATAGGTTTTAAAGAAAGGTTTTAAAATGAAATGTTCTCTCAAAAACAAAGCCAAGCGCAAACTTCTCATCACACTAGCACCCAGTTTGCATGTCTAAATTAGTTACATTTTAAAAATTTATAGCAGCATACAATAGCATAAAAAGCCTTTTTAAATGAACAATGGTCCATGTTTAATACAAATGTACATGAAACTTAATGAAACATGTTTAGTGAATGTAGAAAATATTTAAGAGAGCATTAATTTAGTTCTATACATACATGTTCCCATATACATATTTTTTTGTAATGTCAGAAGTAATAATCTCAGGGTTTACTGGGTTTTACATGATTATTTTTGTATTGGTGGTGGAATACTAAAAAATAAACATTGTCATGTATTTATCTGTCTTCTTCTCACCGATTCCTGATGGTTAGAGGACAGTTACTTGAGTCTGTCATTTCAAGGAATAGTACAACGGAGAGCGCGTCAAGTATAAACGCCTCGACCGTTTGGAGTGGTGCACGCGCTGTTTGTGGAGACTCGCGCTGCCTTGTTTACTTTCGCCTGCCTCCGCAGCGCGAGTCTTATTTATAATTTTTAATTGTTTCATCCACCTATATCTGCTCTAAACAATGCGTGCCGCCATGACGACGACTCCGGTTGCGAGCGGGTCAAGAGCGGTGCGTGCGCTGTGTGGAGACTCGCACTGCCTTGTTTATACTTTCGCCTGCCTCCGCAGCGCGAGTCTCCACAGACACCGCGCGCACCGCTCTTGACCCGCTCGCAACTGGAGTCGTCGTCATGGCGGCGCGCATTGTTTAGAGCAGATATAGGTGGATAAACAAGGTTTCCGTCTCATCGCGGGTTCAGATACACTGAAATACGTCCACACCACAGACATGTTGCTTCAGACAAGCACGTGCAGGTCGCGGTTTCTGTTTGCGTCATCACAACATTTCGGCCGTATTGTTTCGGTGATAAAAGTCTTTTCGGTGAGAAAATTTTCGGCGGCCGAATATTCGGTGCATCCCTATTAATTACTCACCCCCATGCTGTACCAACCCCGTAAGACTTTCGTTCATCTTCGGAACACAAATGAAGATATTTTTGATTAAATTTGAGAGCTGTATAACTACCACATAGGCTCCTAAGGGAATGACACTTGACGGCCCAGAAAGTCAATGAAGAAAATGTTTAAATATTCCATGTGACTACAGTGGCTCAACTATAAGTTTATCAAGTGACGAGAATACTTTTTGTGCGAAAAAACAAACAAAAATAACGACTTTATTCGACTATTCCTTAGGGATGCACCGATACCGATACCGGTATCTGGTATCGGCCTCGATACCACATTTTCTAAAGTACTCGTACTCGTTAAAAGTCCCCCGATACCGGGGACCGATACCATGTTCTGAGAAATGGGTTAATCACAGGCGCCGAGTGCCCACCCTAGGGCTGTCGCGGTTATGGAATTTCCCTTGCGGTAATGTTGAGTGGCTCAATAGCGCGATATGCGGTATTACCGCCATTTATTTATTTATTTATTTAATTAATTATATGTTTTTGTTGCTATATAAATAATGTTTACGATGTGGACAAAAACGAGGACATTTTCAGTAACCAATGTAACCGAATCTAAACAGCGTCTACAGTATATGCGCATTGAAAGACTTTCACTCAGCGCGCATATTGTTATGACAACGGACTTTGAGCGAGTCATTGAACCGTTCATTCAACGAACACGTTTAAAAAAAGCTGATTCAACAAGATGTTATTTATTTTTAACTTTGAGATTCAACTTTTCAAGGCTCAGCGGAGCAGCAATGCGTCGCATAGGCAATGCTGAAGCTGATGCTTCACTTATTAGAGACCCATTGATTCAATGCGTGACTCACTGATTTTATTTCGGCTTCCTTGTGTTGTGGGATGCTGACCAGAGCTGCTGCTGACGCGGATTTATGGGAAAATACCCGTGAAGAGAACGTTAAAATGATGATTCGACAAATTTTTCGCTTCCCTTTGACACGACAAGCTTTTCACGACTTCAAAGACAGACGCAGGTAATTGCACGCGCAGCGCGTGACGCGCTCTGCCGATCTCTTTCATTCACTGTCTATGTGAAGCCTGTAGGCTACACATCACCATGATAAACAGTCTTGTTATCGTTATGAACTTGTTTAACATTCAATACACATGCATTAAGTTCAAAACAAGAAGGGTATAGCCTTATAAAAAAAAAAACGTGAATATCGCGGTTGCTGCGGTTACGTGCTATCCTCTGCGGTTGACTTGTCAGAAGCGCGGTACTACAATATTGCGGTTACCGCGACAGCCCTAGCCCACCCCCAAGCTCCGGCTGCAGCTCAGAGCGGGGAGATGGGGAGACATGTCAGCCGTGTGGAACAGTGATGCGCGGGTCAATGTATAAACAACCTGCACACTACCAACGTTTTCAACTACCCGCCCGCTACTCGGACCGCAAAAAAAGTAAGAAAATTTTGTACCCGACCCTCTTCCTGACCGTATTTTTTAAAAGTAGTACATTCTCATCGTAGCGTCATTGGGCCATAAACGTGTAACAACACAGCATCGCAAGAAGACGTAGCCTACATATAACAAAGGCAGCACTTTGGTCATCATCTTTCATTATTTCGGTAAATGTCTCCCACACTTACTCTTTCTGTTTGTGTATTTGCGGAGCTTCCACTCCCCAGTCTTCACCTTTTCTCTTGCCGCCTCCATCTCTCTGCAGACTAGTGATCATAGACATGGCCGGTTCGTGAACGAATCGGTTCTTTTTAATGAACCGGTCGAACCAGTACGCTAACTGAATCATTCGCAACAGTTCACGTCTTGCGTCAGTGCTGATCCACAAGTTACTAAAGTTACTCACTTTCAGACATGCCTGACAGTCCCTCCGAGTTGAAATAAACCAATATCCCGAATTATATCTTACTCCAGTAACTCTAACAGTTCACTGAACTGAGACATGTTGTTGCCACAGCTGAGAGAAGTGATGAGCACGAGCAGCTGATACTGCGCATCCGCGTAGTAACGAACGCAGAGGTACAGCAGTTCTCGGATCACACCAGTACAGAACTGAGAACTGTTTAGACTGAGCTTGTGTGTCATCTTCGTGCCAGTTATTCAGCCAATAAATAAATTCGGCCTATATATTTCATAGAAAATTGTATCTAGTACTATATAAATACAAAGGTTTAATTGGCATCTTTTTCCAAAAGACCTGACCGACCGCAACCCGAATATCATTAAAAATATTTTTGGATGACCCGTAACTGCGGGTAACCACGGGTGACCGCGGCGCAGGCACCCGCTCATTTTGGATCAAGCCGTGCATCACTGGTGTGGAACAATTTCAAAGTGAATGGCTTTGGGTTAGGAGAATAAGTTTACTTGTAGTCGCCAAGTTACTTATAGTCAGTTGAATGTCTGTTGGGGGACCAAATAAATAAAGTGTTATCGGATATTAAGCTGATCGTACTAATACTCTAGTCTACTAATACTCTAATGACAGTTAGTTGACATGTAATTGAAAAGTTACTTATAGTTAGTAAAGTGGACTATCGAAATAAAGTGTTACCCAAGTAATTTAATCAAGGACCTAAAAACCCGTATATAAAAATATTTAAATCATGGTTTTTTTTTTTTTATTAAGTACTCGGTATTGGTCTCGGCGAGTACTGAAATGCAAGTACTCGTACTCATTTTCCAAAAAAGTGGTATCGGTGCATCCCTACTATTCCTTTTCTTCCTTGTTGGCCTGAAACGAGACTTCTATAGATTTTCACGACGCATGCGTGAGAACTGAACTGAAGTAGTTGAAGGAGATCGCAATTCTCGCGCATGCATCGTGGAAATCTATGGAAATCTCGTTTCAGGCCAACAAGGAAGAAAAGGAATAGTCGAATAAAGTCGTTATTTTTGTTTGTTTTTTCGCACAAAAAGTATTCTCGTCGCTTGATAAACTTATAGTTGAGCCACTGTAGTCACATGGAATATTTAAACATTTTCTTCATTGACTTTCTGGGCCGTCAAGTGTCATTCCCTTAGGAGCCTATGTGGTAGTTATACAGCTCTCAAATTTAATCAAAAATATCTTCATTTGTGTTCCGAAGATGAACGAAGGTCTTACGGGGTTGGTACAGCATGGGGGTGAGTAATTAATGACTTAATTTTCATTTTTGGGTGAACTAACCCTTTAAATATGGATCTGACATAACACACATACAGCTCTTTGTTTCTAAGTGAAGGCCACCAAGACATCAACACAACGGGGGCTTGTGATAGAGATGAGCTTACTTCACATAGAACAATGTAAGACTGGAAAAACTGGAAGAGAGGGCTACTCTCTGAGAAAACAAAGGAAATTAACAATTGAACTCTCTTGCAATATTACCATACCCATTCAAGACACTAGGGCTGGGCGATATGACGATATATATCGTTACCGCGGTAGAAAACGTCAGTCGTAACAGATTTTTTTATTCCGTGTATACCGCGGAATGTAAATAAGTGGGCATGGTTAACTCCCATGCAACGCGCGTGAGACTGATGCTGAGATTTGTCAAAGAAACATGGAGAAAGCAGATCCAGAGGATCCACAAAGGAATTACGTTTTCTAAAGGGTTGTTGTTAACGTGATATGTTCGGGGGGAAAGGTAGCCGTCAACTTGAGCAGAGCAGCAGCACCCAGGCTACAGTTTAGAGGAGTGCACGTTCACAACGGGGAAAGCATGAAGTTACTTGATAACAACATTTCATAGGCTATATGAATATCATTACGAATAGAAATAACCTTAAAGGAACACTCCGACTTTTTGGGACTTTAGCCTATTCACCTTACCCCCCAGAGTTAGATAAGTCCATACATACCTTTTTCATCTCCGTGCGTGCTATAAGTCTGTTTGACGCACCCACCGCTAGCCTAGCTTAGCACAAAGACTGGATGTGAATGGTTGCAGCTTTCATAATAATCCAAATGAGTGGCAAAATAACGCAAACGTTTTCCTATTTACATGTTGTGATTTGTATAGTCACAGAATGTACAAATAACAAAGTCAAATGAGACACAGACATCTTTTAACCGTATAAAACCTGGGAACTATTCTCTGAAGGCGAAGCACTGCTACTTTGACGGAGTAATAACCGCATCACCTGAGACACGCCGTGGTGAGGAGCGGAGAGTTCGCTCAGTGTTTGGGTAACAGAGTCAGCAATTTATAAATAGTAAAATAGTTTACAGTCATGGGTTTTCGCTCTATTGTAAATAGCTGCGACAGTAAACAGGGGAGGTAATACCATGTTTCACAGAATTCCAACTAAAAACGCTGACTGGATGAAGAAATGGCTAACTTACTCTGGATATTTATCCAAACACACCTAAATAGATTATCAAGGGACATTATGTTAGCTCGGTACATTTCAATGGACGACTATTTTGAAAAAATGGAATTTGCCACACGGACCATAATGTGCTGAAGGATACGGCCATCCCATCTATAGCACAGACAGGACAAGTGGATCACCCTGCGGCTGAGGTAAGTGTTCCGTTATGTTTTTAGATGACCTACTGTAACAGTGCCATTAGCCAGAGCTAATGTAACGTTAGTGACACTATTATATGATTAGGGTATGATTATGTTTTTATCTTGATGCGGTGCGGACGCGCTTGGAAAAAAAACGAGCGAGTAAAAAAAAACCGAGTAAACTTTCCATAATAGGTGCCCTTTAAATAATGTATAGTTATCCACATCTTTCCTTCTCTTATGTATAGTTACTTTTTAAACATGAAAATCGCATTCAGCTTGAATGAACATCCTGCTTGTTAAAACGAATATATAATCCTGTTTCTGTGGCAAAATTACTAAATATGCAGCGTGAGTTATATATTTTTTAACTCCAAACAATTGCCCACTGAACCAGTTGATAAAATCTTCTTTTGGTTCAATCCGTGATTACAACTTGACTCTCAAATTAATCGATCGCATTTTGCTGATGCAAAAGACGGGCGCGTGCACATGCACTGAGAGGGAGCGCGTGGCGTTCACTGGGCTATGGTCTAATAATGACGCATAAGGTGTGTATAATTTAAACTACTTAGTCAACACTAACAGTAGCTGCTGTTTGGTTTTCATATTGCTGCTCGCCTTCTAGTCACTTCTGAACTTGATGAACTTGACACTTCTGAACTACTCTTGATTAAAGCTCAGGGTGACGGGTTGCCAGATATCACAAAAAGAGCAAACAAGCCCCTTAAAAATGCATATATATACTGTATATATATTATAAACTGATTGAAGACTGATTGCAATGCATGAGATTGAAAAATTGTTTAAAGTTGAAATGCACCTATGAGTTGCATTTAATATTAATCTGTTGTGGGAAGTTCATCTAAAAGTTGATGAGTGTTTTTTGTTTACTATATTTTGCTATAAAAATAGTTTACCAAATAAATAATTTACCAAATAAAATAAAAATAAAACAAGGTGACATACTTTTCATTTCTAAAGTATTTGGGTTTATTTATTATACAAAGCCCTTTTTGTCTTTGTACCATGAAATAAAATTAGTCATATCGTGAAACACAATTTTTCATATCGCTCACCCCTACAAGACACCATCACAGTTGAGTTGATCACCTCCCAATTTACATTCCCTTCACCCTTCCATACCTGAATTCTCCCAAAAATCTATATGGTTTAATATGAACAATTATCATACAGTATTATACATGTTTGGTATCATTTAAAATGTCTCACTGTAACTGGTACAAATGTCTCATTCCCAAAGACGTAAACCATTTGGTAATAAAATTCTTAAGAGATAACTTGCACATAGAGGAGGGGTGGGTCCTCCAGGCAAATGGCATTTTGCTCCCAAAAGGTGTCCACTCAGAATGCAAATTCCCATTGTTAGCAAATGTTTCAGTGTGAAAGAAGTTTCTGTCTTGGTCTGGGTATATAATTGAATTGCAACAAGAGGCTTGGGGCGATTTGTAGCTCAAATTATTTTCTAATATCAGGTTTGCATTTTTCTCTTTATTCCAGAGCATTTGATGTTTTGTATTTATTATCTTTTTTTTCCATTTTGTTTTATATTAACTTATTATGAAATTGGCATGATACATTTACCTGACATAATAAATTGTAACATTGGATTTTATTCTGACTTGCTCTTAAATTGTTTTCCCAAGTAGATTAAATGGATTCGTATGGTACTTCAAATCTGCGTCACGTTACATTTGATTTTATTCTGACTTGCTCTGAAATTGTTTTCCCAAGTAGATTAAATTTAGGGCTAAGTCAACCAAAAATGTTATTAGTCAGTTAGTCGGTGGAAAAAAAATAAACTATTAGCACGCATACTGAATCCGATGTTCGTGGCTGTCTTTACGAGCCGCAGTATAGTGAAGAGCAGCTGAGGCTGATGAAGGAGCAGGAGGCGGCTGCCTGTCGGTCGAGAAGCTGGGTCGAGCTGGGCGGATTGCTGTGCCCGTGCTCTCGCTGCGTGCTACGGCCTACAGAGTCTGTCTGCTCTAGAGAATTTCAACGATGGCAATTTCTCCTGGAGGAAATCTCTGAATCAGACGAGCACAGGGACGTTTGTTGTGATAGTTTCGCCTGACAGAACATCCAGGTATCATGCAGTAATTCATCATACAGAAATAAATACAAACGAGGAGTAATTCACTAATGAGTTTGCCAATGTAACATGAACAGGGTTTGTTGTTGTGGGAAGGAGGCGGGAACCGGCGAACATTTAAACATTTTAATAGTAAAATGAACAAAAACAAAAGTATAAGCCAGCAGCCCCTCATTGACGACTGCTGTAACGTTACACATAACAGAAACAAAACATCATAAAATCAGACCTGTTTCTCTCTCGATCTGCCGTCGTCGATGCTCATTTTATGCTTTCGCTCCTCCGTGAGAGATGAGAGACCTACGCGCGCCTCACAGGTGTCTTTCATTATCATTCACGCCACCGGCCTCGCCGTCCTCTTACATCCCTCGCCCTCGATCGTCCTGCTCGCCACAGCCAACTAGACATTTTGTGTGAAATGAATTTCAAGCTCTGGTGATAGCTAAAGTTAGCCGTGTAAACGGAAGAGTGAATTCTCTGTTTGCGCTGTTCCGGATCAGTGGGTGTGGCTTGCGGAGCTGTGCAATGCGGTGCATTGTGGGACCTGTAGTCTTTTAATACAAATGCACCCCTTGATTATTTTCTGTCTTTTCTCGGTCAAATTAACCAAATAAAAAAATTATTTTACATTTCGACTACATATATGATCCACTTTCAATAAAGATTAATGTTGCAATGGGTGAAATTCTCCTTTAAATGGGCCGCAAAGCAAACAAGCATGTCGATCGTTATTTTTGCATAAAATTGATCGATGGAAATAACTTTAAAATTATAGTGACATGTTTGCTAATAAACAAATTAAAGGTCACATGTGTGTGGTGTGGCTTTTGTGTTCATGGTTCAGTGCTATTATAATTTGCATTCCCGCTGAAAAAGTGTTTGCCTAAAAATGTTGCCTATAAATAGTGTTGCGCACCCTCTTATCAAATTCAAATGATCAACCTCCAGTATTTTGCTTGGGAACTAATGTGGTCGGAACTAAAGTTTACAGGACTGCGTTCTCTGTAATTCTCTCAAACAGAGCACTTCTACATTCCGATTGGTTGCCGCCGAACTGCGTCATTGCTTATTACCATAAAGATACTATTACCTAAAATACTGATTTCAACTCTCCTCGCCGCTCTCGCCGTCCAAGATGCGCTGCTCTCGCCAGAGCTCGCCGCCGGCTCTCATTGAAAATGAATGACTTCTGGCCACTTTGACGCTCTCTCCAGCGCCGATGTGAACGCACAGTTACACGTTTGTCGCGTGACTCTACTAAGGTCATTTCCAGTCTGACCTTGGCACACGGGATTCATAAATTTTGGGGCATCTCGCCCGGGGGGCGGGGTTACGTCCTGCGTCACATCTCTCTGCGGGTTCTCGTCGACCAGGGTCAGCGCGGCTGAGCGCGCACCAGCGGGGACCCGTCAAAGATTCTATAGTTTTTCCAACCGTCTCTGGACTCGTCTGTTGAGTGGGAAGTATGTTACCGGCCTGTGTACATCTTTTTGCACGATGGAGGGTAAGTTTTTAATCATGCTAGATTGTTTTCCTGTTTAGTTAGGATTTCGACTGTTATAGAGTTAGATAGATCAGCTAGATAGAGTAATCTTCTTGACCAACTTCAAATCACGTGGTGCACTTTTTTTTACTCTTCACCCGTAGTCTTACAGAATCCTCGTTTGGTTTGCACCCCTGGTCTGTGTTAACGAAATATAAATCATTTATAGATCTGCCTTGGATGCCTCCACATTCCGAAGTTGTCAAGAGAGATGGGGGATACATTTCCGTAATTGTAAAGTCGAAGGAGGATCTGACAACTCTGTTGGAGGACTAGGGCTTCTTCACCCATCTCTGGCAATACACACCAGTGTTGCTTTGTAAATAGGTTTCTTTTTCTTTTTTGTTTCTTTCTTTTTGTGTGTGTTTATTTTGTATGATTACTTCACCCATGTAGGCCGATTTGTACTCTGCTGACATACACTCTTAGAAAAAAATGCATCATTTGCTTTCATATATGAAGCATTGGGTTCTTTACTCAACTCCAAAGGAACGTTTATGCTAAAAAATGTTTATAATGACAAGAAAGAACCCTTTTGGCACAAAGTTTCTTTATAGGCTATTATTCATTCATATGTTATATTATTCTGCAACATTTTGTAGTTGTAATTAAGTTATTGTTTATTAAACTGTTATAGTAACTTAATGTCACATTTTAATCATGCTGTTTTTTGTTGAATAAAAACTGAAATGTCACTCGTTGTGTGATATTGATTAATTACATGTTTTAACCCCCATATCTTGAATTTTGTGATCATACACATGCATTGCATTTTAGGGGTTCCAAATACGTAGCGCTTTAACCTTTTAAGAGTGGTTGTTGGTAATAATAATATAAGGGGGTGGGGTGTTAAGGGAAAACTTTTTTTTTATTGAACTTTACAATAAACAATAAAGAAATCCAACAAAGAAAGAACTTATGACAATCTCAAAATGTACAATATAAATATTAATGTATTACAAGCCAAGATTCATATATTTCCTTGTTGAAAACATTGCATTACAAAATTGTGTATAATCATGTGTATTGACATGATTAAAATCTTGCATTAAGGCCTGTTTCTATTTCATAATTCCACCTGTGTAATATCTGTATTGAGTCTAATTAGTCGTTACTGCTTGAATCACCTTAGAAAGAAGAAACATGAACTGGTTAGCTGGAGTTTATGGAAGTTTACTTTTCTACAATACAATAAGTAGGCCTAACTTTATCGAGGTAAAAGTCTCGGAGTGGAGAGAAGAGTGACAAAATCACGGTAAGGCTGTGCAAACAAAGCAAGTTAGGCTATCTGTCTAGCATTGCCATGTCAGTGTATTGACTGATTCATTGTCCCTTCATAGTTTGTAAGAGACATGTCAGGTTGTATTTAATAAACTGAGAGAAGCCTATTCATCTGTTAATATGAAACGCGACTTGGCCTAAATAAGGCTACAGCACTGTCAGCACATCTTGTACAACTTAAACCCATGTAGCTAGGTAACGATAAACAAACTGAAAGACAGCAATTCCAGATTTCGCTTTCGTTCACTAAACAAAGAATATGGAAATTAAACATCAATTTTCTATCAAAAACGTGTTGTAAAAAACATAACTTATTATATTTAAGACCTAGGTTCGCGCCTGCCTGTGTACGCTATGGGGCGCGCTCACCCTGGTCGACGAGAACCCGCATGAAAGATGTGACGCAGGACGTAACCCCGCCTCCCGGGCGAGATGCCCCAAAATTTATGAATCCCCTTGGCACACGTGGCGCATGTGAGATCCGTGTCTCAGCAATGGCTGCTCTTAAAGGGCCAGCAGTGAATAAAGGGTTCTGTCAGTAAAGTTAATCAAAGAACAAAAGGAACAGAGAAAATTAATCACTGCTCTTGACTAAAGAACTTTTGTAGCTTTAATAAGGATTAGTCTATATATAATTTATAATTCATGCAGCGCAGACTGTTTGATAAATTTATTCAATTCCTGTATCCTACCTGTTAAGACAGGAAGGGCACAGGTAAATATGGCATTTATAATGGGTTTATGTGAGGATTGTTTGAAGTTCACTTAATTTAAAAGCTGTTATATTTTTTAAGCCTAATAAATATTTTAAAAGTTGATAGCTTTCAATTGTAATGATGGAATCACTGTAATGTTGGATAGCTATAATTAACATTTAAAATGTGGGGGGTGTTGTCATTTCTATCCAGACATCAATGGTTTATTGATCATTATAGGTGTTATCAATCATTTAGTTGTTTTTGCTAGTTTGAGTTGAGAAATACACATACACAGAATGATCACTAATCTGTGTGTGCATTTTACTTTAGAACCAAGAAAGTTGACTCATGAAACCATTTGTTTATTATATTGCAATTAGTGTTGTCACGGTACCAAAATTTCAGTATTCGGTACCAATACCAGTTAAAATTCACGGTTCTCGGTACCAATTTCGGTACCAAAGCTTAGTTTAAATTTACATATTTTTAAGTGTTTATAACGGTTACAAGTATGGAAACTGTACATTTGTATTAGAAACACTTTAGAAAAAGATTAGATAAAATGACCTAAAATAAACAATAGTATACACTAACACATTTTTAAAGTTGTTTGTAAAGTTTTAATCCATTATTTATTTAATGCACAATGAATTAAGTGAACAAACATGAACAATCAGGTGTTTGTAATAAATAACATTTTCAAACATTAATTAATGTTGTAAAAATATATTGTTCACTCAATGTGTTGATAACTAAGTAATGTTGATGAATGGTATCTTTGTAGCATTACCATAAAACATGTTTTATTTGACTTGACTGTCCTTTTATTTAATCTAAAACTGCATTCATATTTAATTTTAAAAAGGCTTTTTAAACCTGCTGAGTTATAAAGGCAAGAATACGCCTAGAACTGGCACTGACATTAAATGACAATACTAATACCAGTAGCCTACTCTGGTGTCGGGTGGATACTACTGTGCTCATGTACTCGTAAAACTACCCCGAAAGCACTTTAGAGGCCGTTCACATGTCGCGCGTGTTTTTTAATTATATTTTTGCGCGTGCTTATTCTTTCCAAAGCGCTTGCTCTCACGCGGCGTCTGTCGTTGCTATGCAACGCCAACGAGTTTTTATTATGAGCGCGCTTGAATCGCGCCTATATTTGAAATTGCGAATTTGCATGTAATCGGCCTCTTATGGCAACGTGACATTAGCCTAATCCAAAATATTTCCATATGTGGCTCTTTCCTCCTTTCGTTTCAACAAGTGAATTCAGAGAGAGAGAGCCATATCAGCGTTATAAAGAGGACGCAACTGTGCACGTTTCAGACATCGCGTCTAGAACAGAACTGGATTAACCTGGTACTCGGTACCTAGAAAAGCTGGTACCGTAACATTTTTTTTATGTTTGAAGTACCCAGTTTTTTGACAACACTAATTGCAATTGCATATCGTAATCACAATACTGACCTCAATAATCACAATATGACATTTTCCCCAAATTGTGCAGCCCTATAATACATTTTATTATATTTTGCATTTTTGACTGGAGGAGGCCGCAAGGATTACAATGATACCAAGCGAGGCATGCAAACAAGAAAGGAAAGCAAGGTTACATTCATATGCATGAGTACAGGCATTCAGAGTTTGTCTAACACATCTAGAGAAGTCATGATTATACTAAAATGACAATAAAACACATGGGTATGCAGGAATATATCGTATTCTTTCCAGAATTAGTCAAGTTACAGATTTCAATGAAAGAATGTCTGTTTGTGTGTGTATTTTTGGAGTAAGCTTCCTGGTCGCCTGGCCTGGCTCTGAGGAGATACTCTTTGAGGCTCGAACCCCTAGCTGTGTGTATAAACATTTGCCTGCCATAAAGGTGTTAGTGAACGCCATTGTGAACAGACTTTCTGGCGCTTACTGGTGAGTAGACATGTGCCTGTATTCGGTAATGCGATAAATCACGGTAATGAATATGCACTATATTGTTATTGTGGGCTCTTCAAAATACCGTGAAAAATAATAGATTCGAATTTAGACTTTTAGAGCGCGCATTAGCTGCTTAATTTCCTTCAACCACTCAAACACTGCGTGCTGCGCAAAACACGCATGCACTCTGATGTAAACAATCCCCACATGTATAAGCACTGTGTGCATGCAGTGCGCACTAGTCTAATGTAAACTATTACATAGAAGAAGCATGGTAGAAGCATGGCGGAACGCTCCCAACGATTTATCCCTGCAGGGCTGCCAACTCTCACACATTCCGCTTGCGACTCAAGCTTGAGACTTTCAGACAGGACGCGGAATATGCGCGCAACACGCAGGGATGTTTTGTTGCTGCGTCGACCTACATCTACCACGCCGGTGTTAAAGTTCAAAATAGTTAAACTTTTTATTTGTAAAATGGCAAATCGCGTTGTATCTGAAGGGCATTGAACCAAGCGGCCAGCGGCCAGGCATTCTGTCTGAAAGGCGATTAACTCATTTGATAATTTTCACATGCTCTTTCACATCCACAGAGAAAAATCACAGAGCAAAGAGGACACTGACACCGACAGACTAGACAGAGCAGGTTACTTTTGATATGAAAGTTGTTATTGATAAATTGAAGTTATTGATAAATCAGCTTATAGGTTCTGAACACAGATCGTTGATTGCTCCTCAGTTCAAGTAAACCGATCATGTTACTTTAGTTTTTTGTTTTTTTTTTGCTCTGAGAAAAATCACAGAGCAAAGAGGACACTGACACCGACAGACTAGACAGAGCAGGTTACTTTTGATATGAAAGTTGTTATTGATAAATTGAAGTTATTGATAAATCAGCTTATAGGTTCTGAACACAGATCGTTGATTGCTCCTCAGTTCAAGTAAACCGATCATGTTACTTTAGTTTTTATTTAAAGATACAGTACAACTTACCGAAATGTATATTTACTTGTACATAATAACGATCAATCAGTGTTTTCAAACACGGAAAGAGGTCAGTAACACTGCAGGAGAACAGTTGTGTCACAAAATGTTACATTTACCTCAGGAAAGGCATTTAATGACCAGCACATTAGTTGACTAGAAAAAAATAGCAAAGAGAATTTCACTAAATATTATATTTAATTTCTCTCTGTATGTTTACAGCATTATGTGAGAGATTTTTTTTTTCTTGAGAAACATTAACAGACTGGGGCCTACCTAATATTTATCTAAATGAGTCAATATTGAATTAAGACTGAAATCAAATCCAAGAATTTAATTGAATAATACAAACAGTAACCAGTCATTGTACCATGTAAACATTGTAACATCTTGTCACTAAACTTTAAACAATTTGGTTTAGTTACCATATGTTTTGAAAATCACAATTACACATTGTGATGCAAGTTGAGTTTTTTTTAGAGACCCACAATGCATCTGTTTTTCTTGAGCATTAAAATATAATTTCATTAAAATATCGTGATAATACCGTATACCGTGATAAAAGCTCAATCAATTAACCGCAGCATGAAAATTTGATACCGGCGCACATGCCTACTGGTGAGTGGTGAATTACTAGACGCGAGTCAAATGTTAAAAGCTTTTTACATGTAGAATTTGAATGAGTCCCAACTGACTAGGGGTGGGCGATATAGCCTAAAAATTATATCACGATATTTCAAGAATATTTGCGATAATGATATTTATCACGATATAGAAAAAATATATATGAAACAATGTTTTATTGGTGATTGCAGCTGGCTGGCAGCAGCATTAGTGCAAAAAAAAGTATAACATAACTCCTCATCATTTTATTTTAACAATAACTACAGTAATACATTAACAATATTAACAATAACTTCAGAAGCCTGCACAATATTGTCACCTAATAAAATTTAACTAAACTTTGAAGTACAAAAAATTTAAACTAACAGCGGCAATCCAATCAAACCTTCAAAATGTAACAGTTGCTTGCCTTGCATCTTTTTTGGATTAGCATCAAATGAGGTATACAATACCTAATTTATACAATAATTGTATAAAATCTGAACATTTAGGGAAAAAAACATTTAGTGGGGAATAAATAAGAGACAATTGTAACACTAAATCTGGTAAAACTTTACACATTGCTCTTTGTATTGTACATTCATGAAAAAAACAAGGTAACAAATCAAAAGGATTAATTATTATATAGCATAGTCTACTATAAAATTGAGGCATGTTTAAAATCTATAGCACAGCTGTTTAATGAGGCAGCAACATATGATCGTTAGGACAGAACAAAGGCTATTAATAATCTTTCATTGCGCAAAAGTATTATGATATGAAAGGCTCCAATATATCGCACAGCGCTTATGCGCATCCCGAGCGCTGAATGAAGCGCTTGAAGTGCGAGTACTCCGCACTGAACAGTTCAAAGCACAAAGGAAATAAATATTGATGCGTAGCGTCGTTTATAATATACAGTATCTATCTATGCAATCGTTTATTGAGTCCTTTCTTTTAACAGTTTTACATTTCAGTTACTGTGCGCGTGATGAACAATAGTGCTCTGACTCTAGTGTCGTGCTCTAACAGACACCCGGCCGGTAGAAAGTAACATGATGATTTAGTTACAGCAATAAAGTCCAGCAAGATAAAGTTGTTTTATGCGAAACCATAGACCTTTTATTTACAGATCAAATATAATAATAGTAACATTGAATCATCTTAGAAAGAGTTTAATCGTGTTGGCTGTTGTACCCGAACTGCGGAAACTCTGAAGGAAGATTAGGCGAATGCAAAATGTACGCTAGTAGGGAAGTGGTGAAACGAGTTTACATGCATATTTGACAAAAATTGTGTTGTTGGAGATCTGACCTCTTGTACTCAAACAACTTCCATACTATTGAAGTAGCTCCCTTTTTAGGAACTAAATCTTGATCTGATCCGGAGGCTGACATGCTGCTGTGTTGTTGTGCGCACGCTAAGTAACGTAAATACGCCATACGTCATCATATCATCAATATCGCTATATGACAATTTTTTATCATGTAAAATTTTATACCGGTATTATCGTGGACGGTATGATATGGCACAGCCCTACAACTGACACAGTCCAGATATCCAACACCTGGCATAATTCACACACTTGAGTCTGTTGAAAGGACAAACAGAAGGCTAAAAAAACGTTCACTTTGACATGTCCAGTTTAAACAGCTTGTTTGAGCCTATGTACATACTTAAGAAAGATCCCAGCATTGGAAAAAAATGTGTATGGTATATTTTAATACTGTCCTGGATCGCGTTGAAGAATTACATGTTTGTTCAGAGCATTTTTTATTTTGTCAGCAAGGCACAGTGTAATAGAGAGTTTGCAAATAAACTTTTATTGAAAGATGAAGCAGCCAACTGTATTGGATAGGACAGTAGCTCCATCACAAGCCGTAAGTTAATTATTTCATAACGCTTTGTCTGTAAATGACAGACTCGGATGCATAATGGTTTCAAAACATGAGTGGGCGTTAGGGTTGGGTATCGGTTGGGTTTTATCCGATACCAGTACCTACTCTGTATTTTTATAAGGTTCCGGTGCCTAAACGGTTCTTGAAACAGTACTTTAGAAAACGAAACCGCACACACTTTGTCAAAAAATAATAATAATACCCCTTTATTTACAGGGCCAAACTGGACACAATATTAACTTTCAATATAAATAGTCAATAAACAATATCAATATTCAATAAACAAGTAACATATGGTAATAAATAAACCAATATAAAATAAAAGTTCATATTTACATAATATCAAATAAAACAATATTATATTAAACAATGTAATTATACTGGAGATTAATAGAGATTACTACCAGGGTAATATAATAGACATGGCTACAGGTTCCCATGTTTTGTCTGCTTTAACTAGTCATGTAGGCTAAGTTATCTTGTCATTTACTAGTTAAGCTCTTAGCCAGTTTGATATTTCATTCCCACTGCGTCTTATACGCAGCTTTGAGTATATGAAAGAGAACATCTCTGTGTAACCCATGTTCTCTGAATAGGGAACGAGACGCTGCGTTCGCTGCCAAATATCTCGCGCTGCCGACAAGCTTCCTTTTTCGGCAGAGAACAGAGAGGAGCAGATGATGCCCTTACAAATATAATATGACGGCGCAAATGGTGATTCTTCTATATCCATAGACAATCGTTATTCTGACGCATAATTTTACACGATATGTAGCCAAACATTTCACGTGTACATTTCACGTGTGTTTAATCTCCTCGCTATCAGCAGACGTTCCGGGAGTCTCCCGCATATTGATAACGGCTCCGGGCTCCGGGATGATAGCAAATTAGTTCAAATCTCCCGGAATCTAGAGCGAGCGAGCAACATTGCACGTGCAAGACAGATCAGACAGTGCTTCAATAAACCGTATAGTGCGCGCACGTCAGAGAGGGAGAGGGAGACAGCGAGAGACTGCGTGTGTGCGCCTCATGCCACAGACTCAGGCATCGAAATCAGGCACCGAAATGTTCATTCTAATTCGGTCTGGTTACTACCGTTTACGTCAGAACCGGTTCCCTATTGGCACCGAGTTTCGGTACCCAACCCTAGTGGGCGTTGATTTCGTTTTATGACATTAGCCAATCATAACAGTGGCCATTTACTGACAAGCCTTTAAAGGAGTTTTATAAACATTATAAGTGAACCTTAATGAACATTAAAATAAAAAAAAATTTAATCCATGCCATGACCCCTTTAAATACCAAGATCGAACTTTTAGGCAATGCTCCGTGAACAAAACTTCACTAAATATCATTTGTATCGTGCCTACCAAAATAAGTTTTGCGTATTGATACTTTTGAAGTTCCAACTTTCAAAATCTTTACATTTCATTATTTAAAAAAAAAGTCATTTTGACTGCACGTTTAAATATCAAACTTAATATTAAGTATTATTAAGAATTGATTATTAATTAGTTTTAAGTTGTCTAAATAACACCTTTAGTTTCAGTTTCGTCAAAAAAATAATTTCAGTGCATCACTAATTATTACAATATTAGTGTTTATAAAAATTAACTTAAATTTAGCATTGGATGACAAAAAAGATAATCTAAATGTGTGAAAAGGAGGAAATGACCATGTGCACATTTAAGTATCGATACTGGCCAATACTGATAAAATAAAAACTTTCAAGTAATCAAAATGGGGGGACTGAATGTATAAGTTTAGAATGATAAAAGGGGCAGCAGAACAGTCCCTTTAAGAATGATTTACTAACTGACCTACTAACCTAAATACTGTGTGAGACGAATTGTGGTTGTAACGGCCCAGTGAAACACCAAAACACACACACCCACTTCACAGAGTATATAGACGGCATGCAGATAGAAGATCAAAAACACACCACAGGGCACACACATACAACATTTGTCCTCTTCCTGTTGAATCACAAATGGGCAATAAAAATTTTATTCTTGATTCTGCTGAGTGGTCAGAAAGCCATCAACTTGCTCCATGTTGAGAGCTTCAAGACTGCTGTCATGAGCACTGAAAGATTTCAAAATCTACCAGCCACTCAATGTTTTTACCAGCCACTTTCTCGTTTTTAACCGACAATGCGTAACTGCATGTGAAAATTAATACTACAAGATCTACAATACTACTTAACCAGTTTATTTAATCTCAAGTCTCAATGAAATACTGACATTTTCTCTATTTCTCTTGCTCTTCCTCTACTGTTCCCCTCCTCTGCTCTTCCATCTTCAAAAGACTTCCATGTTTTTTTTTATTTTTATAAAACACCATATACTTTTACCCACACTGAATAAAAACACGTTTAAATGGGTAATTTTCTTTTCTGATATAGATTCAGTTCTTGTTAAAACACACTAGATATGAAAAATCTGTGCATTTTGGGCACTTTCTGTGTGAAATCATGTTTATTTTTGTGTCCATCAAAAGTGTGCTTTTAAGCATGAACAGTAATCTGGACGCATTTCAGGCGGCTTTTTATTTCTCATCTCCATATCTAGTAATAAAGCTAATGCACGGGCTAGGAATCAATGAATTCTTTGCTAATACTTCATCATCGTGGAGAGCGCAGTTTGCACCGCTTTCTCCTTTCCGCCGCGTGCTCTCCCGTGGCGTCTGTCGTTGCTATGCAACAATGAACTTGCGCGCCTCTAAAAAACCATAGACAGTAAAAGCTAAAAACGAGCGCGCTGCGTCGCTTTTACGAGCTACAGTAGATGCGGGAATAGCGCGCGGGTAGATGTTCACGCGGCTAGCTCTTTACCACACAAGACAAAGAGCTAACTTACTCTGCACTAAAAATACACCATGCACTCGCGGCTAGCCCTCCCTTTGGACGGTAAACCGCCTCTTGTGTTCCCACGTTTTCTTCCCTTATCGAGCCTCGACGGAAGAAACGCACGGGTGTTGAAGGTGTGCCTCCTCTAAAAAGTGTCCGCCGTACGGGTGAAACAGTATGCTATTTTTATTTACCCGCCATGGTGGCTGGTAGGTGAAGTGAATTTACCCGCCACAACACAAAATCACCCGCATTTGGCTGGTGGCGGGTGCTAATTTCCATCCCTGCACCATAAGAATGTTAAGAGTGGCGAGTGGAGTGTGGTTCAGCGAGGTCCTCGGTGGGATAAAGAGACGGAGTTTTAACTGGCTACTAGTTTCTCTGTATAGCTGGCTAACCGTGCTATTATAAAATGTTAAAAGTATCTGATCATTCTCCATAAGGAGCCATCCACACAAAACGCATTTTTGCTTTGAAAAACGCAAGACAGGGGCAGTGGAATGGGGGGGGGGACACAAGGCTGAGACACATTTTTTAAAAGTAAAGCCCGACCGATAAAAGATTTTGAAGGCCGATACGATACAAATATTTTTGGGTTTTAAAATCCGATATATCGGCCGATATTTTTAATTTTTTTTAGCTAGTCTATGATGAGCCATAATTTAGCAATGGATAATATCATACTGCAAGTTGTACATTGTACATTTTCATATAACAGGCCAAGCAGAGATGATGTGTCTCATTGCTATAACTGTCACACGCTATTAAAGAAATACTTCAGTCACATTGTCAAAAGTTAAAAGGACAGTCAGTCAACTGAATAAAGTAATCCAATGTAAAATAACACTGGATAGTCTTTTTAGTCCATACAAAGGCTATTAATTCTGATTGCTTACAATTAATACAATATTCTGTTGTTATGACAACAGAATTAATGACTGACACAAACGGCTGCGTTCACTTTAAGAACTAGTGCGCGAATCCATTACTGTTTCATTAACTTTCTGTCACACACGTTTAATGCTAATTTAAGACATTACCGACTGTCTTTAGGAGGTTACTTACCAAGACCAGAGTTTTGACATAATGTCGCGTGTTTTAACTGTTAAAGTGATATAATCCAGGGATAAAACTTTTGTTTCTGGCGAGCTGTTTGTGAGGCAGATTTAGGCTGTAACGTTACTGTGCACGCAGTGAAAGACATCTCTGAGAGTGCGCGGGCACGGGATGGTTTAACATTGCTTGTAAAACTCAAAAAGACGTGAAAATGATAAACGTTAGTTACGATCATAGGTTACGATGCAATGCTGGCCCGATTGTTAAGTGAATATTCCGTCATGTCCCGACTCCTAAACGCGTGTGTGTATCGACAGCTGCAGCGCTTGGCGCTTGCCTAGTGCAGAGAGACGAGAAGATGCAGCACCGCGTCCGCGAGCCCTTTATATGGAAAAAATCGATTCCGGCCGTTGAGAATCGATTTTGAATCGAACACATTTTAAAAAATGATTAATCGAAAAATAGATTTTTTTGCCCAGCCCTAATGCACATAGTCTCTCTCTGACAGAATAGTTTATATGCTATCTCACTGGCAGAAGAGAGAAAAAAAAGCTACTCATCTTTATTCTGCTATGTTCTAACATAGCCTAAGCATTTACAGTAGTAGCCTACTATTAAAAAAGCATCATGTAGTTACCTTTATCAAAACAAATAAAAAACACCCACAACATATTATTCTACAATTTCCATTTACAAGAAAATATAGGCTTAAACACCTGTTTCTCCACAGCGGGAGTGACATTTCAGGACAATGGGCAGCGCAAAAAATCTGAACTAAATAGGCCTACTAAACTATTAGTCTCATCACAACATAACGTGACAACACAATATAGTGAACTTTTACAGTACATAATGCCAGTTAGATAAATACACTAACAACCGGCCAGCATGAAACTTTAAATTTAACTTATAGCTAGAAGAGCTGAAGTTGTGAGCTGATTGGAACTTCCTGAGAACAGCATCCTTCCATGCACCACAACACTTTTTTTGTCAAGTCCTTCTCGAATGCAAGTTAAACTAGGCTAGCCTTTCTTGTGTGAAGCATGCTCCTCCTGTGTTCTGAAAACACATTTTTGAGCTTGGAGAACGAATTTTCGCAGGTCACGGTAGAAGCACCAAATACCAAAGCCGGGCTGACTTCAGGGCTCGAGACTAACGGCGACCTATCGTCCTGGGGACGATAGAAAATGTGTTTAGGACGAACAGAAATATTCTCCAGGACGCCTACAGGACGAAAGACATTTTGTATGTGAGTTCACAGGGCTCGAATTTCGGCGTGGGTATTGCGCATAATTCTAATCATTCCCCACAGGTCTCCTAATTATAATGCGGGATATTCCCGCAATCGTAATCCACAAAGATTATAAAATGCCAGACGCAATTTCACAAACAGCGTGAGTGTTCAGCGGTGCCGCGTCTTCTCTTCTCTCAAAATGTTGTGGAAGGCAAGCATCAGTCACTGCTGCGAGAATACACACTCGCGTTCAGGAGTGGGACATGACGGAATATTCACTTGCACAATCGAGCAAGCAGTGCATCGTGAATGAAGTTTACCAGTTGCACGTCTTTTTAAGTCTTACCAGTTTAAACATTCAGGCGATTTTAAACTAATCAGTGTAAGGAGAAACTGTGGTATTGAATAGGGCTGGGTAATAAATATCGATTTCTCGATATTAATCGATTCTCATTTTTACGAACCAATATCGATTCTTAAATCTCAAGAATCGATTAGTCATCCTGTTTCTTTTGAATGAATGGGACATTGTATCGCGGCTGCGCGCATCCAAAAACTCACAATAATCTTTGTCCTTTGTTACTTTTGATATGAAACAAAGTCTCAATTTTCAAATTACGTCCATTTTCTTTAGAAATTCACAAGTTTTGGCGCTGTGGCATGAGATCGCTCTGGTGCAGCTCAAGAGAAGCAACAGCGCTGATCTCTCTTCCGGGTTAATAATACCAGTCACAGCGCGAAATAAACATGAATGAGCATCTGAAAGTGAGTTAAAAGATAGAGTACAACTTATCGAAATCCGTATCATGTCACATTGATTCGCTCAATCAGCGTTTTAACCGTGGAAAGACGTCAGTTAAACAGCTTGTAATCAATGTATCGTTATATATTTATCTCAGAAATCCCACATAAACTCGTTAGTCAGCTAGAAAAAATAACTCTAGAGAGGAGCATTTTGCTAAATATATACTATACACCATATTTATGCATTATAATTAGGGCAGTCAACTTTAGTCGTTTAGTCGACTAATCAGTCGATGCCGTCGTGGTCGACTGACATTCTTATTGGTCGACCAGTTGCATTTTTTTTTAACAATAAAAAGAATTTTTCAATGATTTACTCCTTGATATTTATTCCTTTATAAGCAGTTATTTATTACTGTATTCTAAATATAATTAGCCTATGTTTTGTCCCCAACTTTAAAATGCTTTAATTTAGGCTATTTTTGTAACTGCGCCACAGTTTAGCGCACACACATAATACACTCGGGAAAACCGCACCTGTGGCTGGCTGCGCTGCTGTTACGCGCTCAGTAAGGGATGCTGTATTCATTCAGTTAGAATGCTGCTCAGTAGCGGAGTGGCAATCGGGAGAGTCGGGAGTTTTCCCGGTGGGCCGGTAGTGTTGAGGCCGCGAGGGCCGGTCTGATGAAGACACCCGTCTTGAAACAGCTTCAGTGGCGTAGATCGTAGGGCGTGTAGCTCTTGAAAGCAACATTTGATGCGCTGAACGCGAGTTCGAATCCGCCTTTTGCCGAACTCTCTGTTCTCATTAACTGCTCTCTGTTCTCAATCATTATTACATTATTATAATAAATGTTTGGCATCCTAAACCACCATTGATAATGTAATGCAGACTGAGACTCTCATAACTAAAAAGATGTTTGAGCCCTGTTTATTGTCCTGGTACTAATTAATACTTTTTCTTTGTTCAACGAGCAGTTCATGGGTTGAAGCTCTTAATTGTGATCTTTTAGAGAGCACGAGATTGATGCATTTAACCTTAAAATGTCCAAAAATTTTCTTGCGGGGCATGCCCCCGAACCCCCCTAGAGGCACAGAGTCCACCCAACATAGTTTTAGAAATTACTATGAGAAAGAACGACCATTTATGAACTTTACTCCAGCATAGTACAACAAAGTTCCTTTTAAATCAGTAAAACTGTAAATGCTATCTGCTATTAAAATCGTGCCGGCAACGAGGGCCGGTGGTCCCTGACGTCCCTGACGCTGCTTGTTTTGGTTTTAGTCGACAAAATGTCCAGGAAATCTAAATCTTTTGTCTGGCTGCATTTTAAAACAAAGACGACAAGACTGTGGAGGGAGGCGATCGTGTTGCTCCATTATGAGCGCGCAAGTCGCGCGCCTACATTTGAAATCGAACTTGAGCGCGCAAAAGACGTGAGCAGCCTTATAATGGCTATATCATGCTGACTCAATAGATTGTGTTTTCTTAATGTTTTGGTTTTTATTTGTACACTTGATGCGTTTGAAAATAGCCTAAATAATGCAACAAAACGAAAATAAACCTATACGCGGTCCTACAGCCTATTATTAGGATTGTTTTTAGGCTATTTGGGTTTTTTGTGTGTTGTTTTCAAACACCTTGATCGTCAGGACGAAAGTTAACCCATAGCTTTGAAAGTAAAGAAGAATATAAAGCCTGTATAAACGAGAGCTTTTGTTGTGATTTTTCATTATGTGGCAGATAGCAGTTATATTTTTTGCAGCGTGTGGTGTGGTCAGGTGCGCGATTGTGACTGTTACTATAGACCTATGCTCTTCACTTTTTGCAGTTAAAAAATAGAATTGTAGAATTGTATTGTAAAAGAATTGTATTATTATTATAGTTTTATTTATTTGTGATGTTTTTTCGTTGTTATTTTATAAATGCTCAATGACAATTGTTTAAAAAATGTTTAATCAAAACAACATGTTTTTGTTTTTGTTTTGTTTTTTAGTCGACTAATCGTTGCGCAGGACAAGACTTTGGTCGAGTAAGGATTTCTTTGGTTGACTACAGCCCTAATTATAATCTTAATGTTCTTCAATATTTAATGCATATTTGAATAAATCTGGCAAGTTTTTGACAGCCACCATTTAAATGTTTATATTTCATATGGTCTTCTTATTATAAAAATAAATAAAAGTGTAATTTAAGTGTTTGTATAGCTACAAAACAGTTAATTATTACCTTCATATTAGGCTAATGAAGCCTAGTAGGCTACAACTAGACTCCCATAGTTTACAGCATTAGTTAAGAGATTTGATTTCCTTGTGAAAATTTGCCATTTATTGTAACTGATATCCAAAATAATCAATATTGAATCGAATCAGAATCGAAATCGAATTGTGAAATTTGTGTCAATACCCAGCCCTAGTATTGATTTATTGAACCATTTTCTAATGTCCATTTTTGGAGAGTTTTCATCTGTTTGCTTTGTTTTAATGCAGCCAGGAATCTCGCGCCAACTGAAAATCATTTCATTCATGTATTAACGTGTGTGATGGGGGGGGGGGGGGGCAGCAGAGGGGTTTCCTCACAGCGCCACACTGTGGTTTTATGTTGGCTTTATTGTATTTTCAGCTAATGAGCAGTTTTGTAGACATATATTTGTATTATTTCTAACTGAATTGTGAATTAAATTAAACTGATATTATTTTGTAAATTATATAATTCAATTTGGGGGGGGCATAAAAGACTTTGCCCCCCATACCGCCGGCACTGTCTGACAGCAGAGGGCAGATACTGGATCATGGGGGATGTAGTAGCAGTAGCACATTTATTAAAACTGACAGGTCAAGTCATGCTCTTGCAAACACCATTATCAAATTTTCCTCTCCCATTAACCATTTTGCTTCTGTCCTGCTTCTTTTCACAACTACATTCCTTAAATCTGTTAAACAATTAACAGAAACAATCTCAAACAATCTCAAATCTCAAAGAATCTCACCTGTCTGTCTCTCTCTGTGCAATATATATATACGTATATATATATATACACATATTACATACACTGCCGATTCAAAAGTATCTTATGCTCACCAATGCTGCATTTATTTGATTAAAAATGTGAAAAAACTGTAATATTGTTAAATATTATGACAATTTAAAATAACTGCTTTCTATTTGAATATATTTAAAATTAAATGTATTCCTATTCCTATTTATTCTAATATTCTCATTTGCTGCTATATAAATTCTCTCTCTCTATCACTATATTGCTATATTGTAAACTGAGCTCTGAAATTGCCTCTTATTTCCTGAAACACATAGCCATGACACATGGTAAGTAATGTATGCTGACGATAAATTGTGGGCTAGTAATCTAGACATGTTTTGACATTAAATACTGGGTTTATTTTACAGTGCTGCAGACTGTGGGAAAGGAAAGCTGTTCCTAGATCAGTTTGGGAGGGCTTCACATTCAGAATAATGAGACAAAGACCTACATCCTTCTGAGTGGATGTGCTGGCACACATTCAGTAAAATAAAAATCAGTTTGATCTATTGAGGTCACAGCATTGTGCTCTGATTGGCTAGTGGGTACAGTGGTCGGATATCTGTTTGTGTGCACAGAGCATCTCACAGTGTAGCGATCAAACATGAATATCATTGGTGTGACAAGGGTGCTTTCACACTAACAGTTTAATTCAAAACCCTTTGTTTGTAAATTACAATATGCAAGGTATATTTTTGTTAAGGAGAAAGTAAAAGACAGTGATAAAGAGAGAGATGAAGAGCAAGGGATCTATATCCGAGTATTTGGCTTTTTTTTTTTTTTTTTTTTGGCATTTGGCAATATCATACCTTGCCTGGGGCAAACACTGTTCTCTGACAAACTAAAATCCATTAGTTTATACAGATGCTCTCAAAGCCTGCTGACCGCAAACTCACCACACAAACACTCTGCTGCCATCTAGTAATGTCATAGTGATGGTGTTAGCATTCTGGTAATATTTAAAGGTGAACTATGTCCTTATAATAATTCCTCCTATCTAGTGATGAGAAAGCCAACCGTAGGCCAAACGTCTGAAAAATAACACAGTATCTCTATTTCTATATCTAAAATCCACACGCAAGGATGTGCTGAACAGTGAACCTAGTCAAATCTAAAGGCTTTTATTAGCAAACACATTAGCCATTAAAATGCAACATGGCCTTTGAGTGCATTACTGCTTTTATAAAATATAGTATATTTTAATATATACTGGTATACAGTGTCTTTTACATATGTTGCATGTATTTACCATAGTAATAACAGTAGATAAACTGAGCAAACTGGCAGCTGTGGTTACCAGAGTTTTCCTGTTAAAAATACGGTAGCAACATTTTAGGTTTTACAGACATTTAACTGTACATAATTTTACAGCAATAAACTGTATTTCATTATCTGATATAATGTTAATTTACTGACCTTTTGAAGTATTAATATCTGTTTTGTTCCATTGTAATACACTGACAGCCAACAATCACAGCAGTAATGAGTTACATGATCAATCAAAACTGATCATTAGCAGCTCTTCCACAAGAAAGTTAATACTATTTAGAAACTGCACAGTGTATAAATAAACATGATACGCATTTTGCCTTCTCTTTGTCAGTTAAGTTCATTCTGAAACGTGCCCAAAAATGAACTGTAACCAAGCATTCAGCGAGCAACGCTTCAAGTTCAGGAAAAAATTATAAAGTTGCAGGCGCAGTATTGTACAAGGCAATTAAAACGCACAATGGACAAAGCGGAGTTCAGAGAATCATTTTTCCATGGTTCGACTTGATGGACTGTGTGCTGGGTCACCGTCCCTCCGTTAGTGGTGACTCGCGAGACAATCGGGACACTATTGCAGCCACGGCCGGTGAGTTAATATACATGCTATCTTCCTAACCTAAAAAAATAAATTAATTCATAATACCCGCTGAAATGGGTTGGGTTGTATGACGTTTGATCCAGAAAGGTGTGTTAGGGGCGGGGTTTAGGGCAGCGCCATAGACAACTCAAATTCCCATGTTCGAATACTCTTTATGGATTTCTCATCCGCTTTTAATACTGTCCAACTTTATCTTATTTTAAAGCGCCTCTATGAGTTCTATGAGGTGCTAGTAGTTGGATGATTTTATGCATTAAGGATTTAAATGCATTAACATTTTTTAAAAGGTCGCCCTCAGCGAGTTATTAACAGCGAGTGTTAATAATAATGTTATGTCGGATTGCTTGGTTTTAGATACTGGGGTACCGCAGGGATGTGTACTGTCTCCAATACTTTTTTCCATATACATAAATGAACTGAAGTGCAATGACGATAACCTTACCCTTATAAAATCTGCCGATGATATGGCATTGGTCTCATGTCAGAAAGAAATGAACTGCACCTCATATTTTGAGTACATTGACAGTATTATCTGTTGGTTTGAGAGCAGAACTTAACTTATATCTTAACATTGAAAAGACAAAAAGAATTATGTTTGAGAAAACAATCAAGAAGAGTAGATAATGCATCTGAATATAAACCAGTTGTCATAAAGGAAAAAACTGTAGAGCAGGTCTCGAATTTTAAATATTTGGATACAATTATAGATGAGAAACTTAATTTTAAAAGTAATGTGGAGTACATTCATAAAAAAGCACAACAACGCCTGGGTCTCCTTAGGAAATTGAGAAGCTTCAATATTAGTCAGCAGACCAAAACTATGTTATATCCATCAATGATTGAGAGTATTCTCAAATACAATATTGTTTCATGGTAAAGCAATCTAACATTAAAACAAAAGAACAAACTCTCACAAATAATTAATAAATTACTGGACAAAAACAACAGCCACTTCAGAGCTTGTTCGATTATTCTATGGGAAAAACGGCAATCGCCATTATTTTTAAAGATAACACACACCCTCTTCACTCTCCTTTTGAATTGCTCCCATCTGGACGTAGACTAAAAATTCCCTTGGCTAGAAAAAAATTCTATAAAAGATCTTTTCTTACAAATGGCAGTGATTATCTTAAATCGTACAGTGTTAATTGAAACAATAGAATGACAATTTTTTATATTTGTGCTGTTGATGTGTTACAGTGTCAAAGAAAAATTTCCGCTCTGTGAAAACAGACTGGACAATAAAGTTCAATCATCTTTGCAGTTCCTGCCTCTGTTGTTTTCGCCTGCATATTGCTGTTCACACAGGCTTGCAATACTTTTGGTCGCATTTGTGCGCAAAAACCGTGCCAAAAGTGTAAGTGTGGAAAAATGAAAGTCTGAAGAATACAGCTCTTATTTATTTTGCATTAGCATGAAGCTGCAGCTTCAAAATACATAAATTACACTTACGAACAACAGTTAAATGATGCAAAGATTTTTTTCTTTCACTTGAAGGGCAATTTACACCTTTACAAATTTATTTTACACTTGCAATCTTATGTACTCTTTCACAAATCTTACCCTGCACATGCGATTCTTTATGTCATTATTTTACCATATATTTTTGCCATTTTTGCCGGATCGGGTATCAATCAGACGAGACCGATCCAAATCCGATATTGTGCGCATACTATTCTCTGTTATTGTTAAGCCCCACGAAAGCCACAGAAACATTCTAAAGTACCATAAAGTTTTCGTGCACTCTATTATAAGTGTTCTGAAGCCATTATGTGAGAAAGAAATTAATATTTAAGTCATTAAATTCAACATCACGTAAACTTTTCCCTCCACTGCAGCTGTCTGTCATTCTCCATTCAGCGTTCAAACAGTGCGTCGCGTTCAATTACAGTCAATGATGAAACTATCTTCAAGATGATTCAATGTTAATATAGTATTATACTTGATCTGTAGATAAAGGTCTATGGTTTCGCATTAAGCAACTTTATCTGGCTGGACTTTATTGCTGTAACTTAATCGCGTTACTCTCTACCGTAATCTTAAATCACAACACTAGAGAAGAGTTAGAACACTATAATTGTCACTGACATTTAAAACTGTTAAAAGAAAAGGCTCAAAAAGATAGATAGATGCTGATATATAGATATATCTTGCATAGATAGATGCTGTATAATACACAGTCCATCAATATGTACTGTATTTCCTTTGTGCTTTGAACTTCTCAATGCGGACTCGACGTGCTGCGCGCTGTAACTCCATGTGGCTCGCATAAGCGCTTTGTATCTTTTGTATTGGAGCCTTTCAAATCATAATGCAGTGATGCAATGAAAGCTTATTAATAGCCTTTCTTGTTCTGTCCTATCTATCATATGTTGCTGCCTCATTAAACAGATGTGCTGTACATTTAAAACATGTCTCAATTTTATAGTAGCCTTGGCTATATCTAAAATAATTTATCTTTTTGATTTTTGTTATCTTGTTTTTCATTAATGTATTTTACAACAATACAAAGAGCAATGTGTTTTTTTATCCACTAATCTAGTTTATAATAGCATTTTTGTCATAGATTATGATCATATATTTTTTGGATTTGTTGTTCATCTTTATAATGAAGTATAATCAGGGTAATGTATGACTTTATAATCTTTATAATGAAGATTGCATGATATAAAATTTTTTTAATACTGTATCCAAAATTGTGGATAATTAAGCCAGGGCTCGACATAAGCAATGGCCCGATGGCCCGGGGCCAGTAAAAGAGTATGTCGGGCTAGTTGATTGGCCAGTCACTTGCCCGCGCGGGCCAGTAACTGGCGATCAGCAAAACAAACAGCAAACGTCATAAACAGTGTGGCGCGAAGAGTGTCAATGTTAAAATGCCAAAGAACTACGAGGCTGGACATTCCTAGAGTCATGGAAAACACAGTACACCTGGTAGGGATGGATGCGTACTCGGTATTAAAAGGGACTGAATTTCGAAAGACCGCTGTATCGATAAGCTCGGACGTTATTGTTATTGCTGTCGCGGGAGAAATAGCCTACATGTAGGCTATCATTTATTATTGCTATAAAAACATTAACCATCTCGCTGAGTCGCCAGCCATGTCTAGGCCTATATTTAATAAAATTAAACCATTTGTCTGTGATGCATTTTGCTATTCGCGCAGTCCAGAAGAGAGAGAGAGAGAGCGCGCGCGAGAGAGAGAGATCTCACGCGGTGCCACAGCGCGCACAACACCTGACTAAACATTCAAGTTATACACTTTAGATCTGTGATATAATAATATGATTTTATTTTAGATTTCAGCTTCCAAAGATTATAGAATATATTTGAGGTAAAACCATTAAAACCTGCATTCTGTCTAGCGCAAAGTCCTTCCCATCACAGCAGTACAGTAGCACGCTGTCTTTTCTCTTTAAATCAAACTTTAATACAGAATCAGCACGATCGGTGATTGTTGTAAAATGCAGTCACTTCTGTTGCTAAATTGCGGGGCGCGTTTAATAATAAAAAGAGCTATTAAAAGCACAAAAAGCGCAAGAGATGCTGTTCCCGATGCGGCGCGGGCTGCGAAACAGACCGCAACGAGATAAGTATATAGTTTGGGCTTCATGTGCGCGTCTAAACGATCAAATGTACACAAAAATGTGTCAAAATGACTGGCTTGGAGATTCATTTAAACAGTTTGTCTAAAATGGACGCAGTTATGGAAATAGTTGGGAGAAAATATGGTGCATCAGTAGTAGACTTACATCTGCACTCGTTCTTAAAGGGGAAGCAGTCTAATATGCGGACGATTGCGACATTACTGCGAATCAAACAACTAAAGGCAAAAAGAAAATCACTCACTGCTCTTGAATGAATAACTTTAGCTTCAATAAGTAAGATGAGGAGACTGAGGGAAAAAGAGAGAGAGAGAGTGATCGAGATGAGGAGAGAGCAGGTATTGACAAATAATCTACTGGACGCTGAAATTAGGTTATTTTGCATGTCTCCAGGGTCTCTCTCTTAATTCCTGAACTTCCTTCACTGTTTTGATTAATCCTCCTAATATATATAAATACAGTTTAATGGAAAAGTGCTTTTCCTTGTATTTCTTTCAGGGCCAATCAAAATATAGAAGGGGCCAGCAAAACTCTGATCTACTGGCCCCGGGGGCCAGTGGGGATTTTTTTTTATGTTGAGCCCTGATTAAGCTATTATACATGGTGGGGTTGGGCCATTCACCCCCTTTCGCATATTGCCTTTCCAAACAAAAAAAATGTTTTTCACAATTTAAAACAATCTATTGTTTTAAATGAGAGATTAGGCAGGATGATTTTCTGATCATTAGTATGTCATAGTAGAACATATTTAGTATAGGTTTTGTGGCCTTATTTCAGAAACTTTAATTTTTATTTCTTTCAATAACCATGCATAAACAATATTCTCTCAAAAATATAAACATGTACATACATGTTGCTCAAATATTATGGTAGCCCTGTTTGTGCTAAATAGAGTGTAATTTCACCTGTGCCATTAATATTCATAACCAACTGAAAAAAGCACAAATGTCAGGGCATGTCAAAACATCTCAAAGACCTCAAAAACACTTAGACCTCAGAGGGTTTAAGGCTGATATTATGTAATGTCTAAAGTTAACCATTATTCCCCACTAGATGGCGCTGTTTGCTATAGTTTTAGTTAAACTTGATGGGTATATTAGACGCACGTTAGCGTTCCACGTGATTTGTACGAACATTATTTTGGTTATTTATATTTAATTAAATAAGCATTTTTGTATTTCTTTTCAGTTTCTCAAAATCATGTAACATTGAGAGAAACAACATGATTGCACTCAAGTAAAGAAGATAATTGCCATCCTCTGAGTGGTCATTGAAGCCTTTTCATAGTGTTTAGCTATCTGTATATGCATGCCCAACTCACACGCATGCAGGACAGAATAGCTGCGCTTTAATGTGGCATAATTTCAAGGCCAACCGCCCTGACAGTGGTTTTGCTAGCTGGCAAAAATGGCCGATGCTGTTGGGGGTTTCTCTACTGGAGAGGCCTGAAATGTACAGTGGTAAATGCAACAAACATACAAGTTGGGAACCATACTACACCAACACAAATATTGAGGCCACCCAAAGAAGGCCTAATAGGCAAGCTACCTGGTTGCATCTATAATGTATGTCCCACAAAGGAGGCCTATTTAAGGCATACTACCCCTCAGTGAGTCTACTGCCCGAACTACTAAGGCCAACCACCTGATGTAAGCTGGTCTATAGCGCCCTCTTGGGGGCTGCCCAGTCAAGGAGGCCTGCTGAGGCCTAATACCTAACAGTGCAGCCTTCGTTGCCAGAAAAGCTGTTTAAAAAGCGCCTACAATATCCTCGTACCTAATCGCATTTATCATGGCAGTGTACTCAGCAAAAGCGCAACACCCTTTAAGCAAGGGGAGTACAACATACACCACTCTACCTCAAAGTGGGCCCCAGATCCAGGGGCCTAACATCTATACGCATGGGTGTCAGCTCATGGCAATGCTCTGGCTTCAAGTGAGAGTATTTCGTAAACCAAGACGTAGTTAGAAAGGTTAGAAATTCCCTCTCAACCCGAGCCATAGTGGTGTAAGGTTAAGTGTTTAGAGCAGCGAAGAAGAATTGATCTCCAATTTGCAACGTTATGCAAAGCTAGCGCGCATAACTAGATATTGTTTAAGAAAAGGGTATTGGATCAGTACGCGGGTAAAAGTACTCACCGATACCGATGCCAGAATTTTTATTGGTATCGGCCAGCATTTCTGATACTAGTATCGGAATCGGAATGTCAAAGTCAAAATGTTCAACAGCAGAACATGTAACCTGATATCCATTTCTAAAGATTCAGCAATGACTGTTCAATGAGCAACATCCTCTGACACACATGCCCAACATGCGCTTCCACAGCCTGTTTCACGCTGGATGTGCAAGCTGAGCGGAGGCAGCGAAGAAGCTGTGGGCATGGCCGCATTAACCATAGGGCTAGGCGGGGCTAAAGCCCCGGGGCCCAAGCAAGGAGGGGGCCCGTGATTGGCTGTGGAGCAGATACTGCAAGCCATCTGATTACCAAAGCCTTACCACGCAACGTCCCCCACAAATTATCCCTGTTATTAAGTTGCACTTTGTCTTATATTCCATGCATTATCATGGAATCATTATCATTAATAGAGACGTTCGCGAAGACCCGCCTTTTTTAGGTACTATGTAACGAGCCACGAGCCAGGCGGCTCTCACGAGTCACGCACATCATGTTCTCATGCACTCACGCAGTGAAAAATACTTCGCGGGGCAAAGACTAACGTTACACCGAGTGATTACGACAGAGAGTTCAGAGCAGCTTACTGTTGATATGAAACAAAGTCTCAACTTTCAAATATTGTCATTTAAGTAATTTAAACATTACCGTTTTCAAGTTCATGTCCACCGACTGACAGCTTTGTTGTCGGACAAAGTTGCGTATTTGGCGTTATGATTGGCCAGGCCACCTGTCAATCAAACCCCTGTGGGCATGCAGGGCCAACGGTTCTGAGCAGGGCGTGGTAAATTGAAACGTCAGGTTTTAATTTGATATAACAAATACATTTATTCTATATTTAACTTGTGAACAATCGACCTGCTGCTGCACGTAGGCCTATAGATGATGGCTGCGTGCGCCTTATTAGAATAGTACATCAACCAATAAATCGCCTTTACTCTTCACTTCATTCTAATCTAGTCTATTCTTAAAATACAGCGTCATCATCGACCCCACAAACTTTCGGTAAGTTTGAATATTAACTTGATGGATGTATAATTTTGCTTTTTGTGTTTGATTAAACTCTATATTCAGGGGCGTCGCAACTGTGGGGGATGTGGGTGTTTTAACACCCACACTTTTCCCGGTGAGAGTGTTCAACACCCGCACTTTTTCTGCCGTTTTTCCGCAGTTTTACACAAACGCCTTCCTACAGTCGCTCCTCCGTTTCTCTGGCACTCAGTGTGTGTGTGTGCGCTCGCTGCGGCTGTCTCCTCTCAAACATGACACCGGCTTTGAGTGTGTCAGGCTGATGATTGGCTGTTCTGCCTTAAGTCCCGCCTCTCTTGATGTGTTAGATGTATCGGTCAGCTCGTGCTGAGGAGGCGGGAACTTATGGTTGTTTACATCTCCCTTTTCCAGGTACTTTGAATGAGTGTTTATGCTTTCAAAGTTTTTAAATAAGCTTGATATGTGTTTGGGAAGATGTTATGTTTATGTTTTATTGACATGTCCAGTGTTTTCATTATTATATTTCGTATTTTTGGATAAACAGTACAAGACTTGCGTTAGGCATTCTGTTTGTAATGCTGCGTGATTTGAAAAAAAAAAAAAAAAACGCGGTCTTTGCTCACACGATCAGCATGGTGTTCTGTGTTTTCTCCTAAATAAAAGCTCAAGGGTTTATTTCTTACAAGTGAAGAAATTAGGACAAAAGTATTGTAATTTTGATAACGTAATATAGAATATAATGACAGACTCTATATCATAACTATAAAGATGTTTGAGCCCTCTTTAGGTAAGCTACAAGTCAATGCTTTTACGTTGTTCAATGTGCACAGGCCTGGGTCGAATCCAGTTGAAGCTCTTAATTTTGAGCTCTCAATGTGCTCCAGATTGATGCATTTAACCTTAAAATGTACCAAATTTTATTGCGGGGGAGCATGCCCCCGAACCCCCCTAGAGGGACAGGGGTCTACGTAACATGCCCAAATTTAAATGACACATCCATCCCCCACACTTTTCAAAAGCTTGCTACGCCTCTGTCTATATTCGCCTAAAGGACTGGCGATATCCAGAAGAAATATTTAAATTTTGCTGCGCCATCATGATGTAAGTTTATCATTTAAACGCGTTTTTAAACATTGTGGTTTGGATACAAATTATTTCAAACTGCTCAGGCACAGTGAGCAGCGGGAGAATTCATTTTGTAAATGCTGGTTTTGAGACCATGGTGAACTTGAGATGGTTTTGCACAGCGCACTTGAATCCGACTCTGAGGTCTCAAACGCTGCTAATAAAGCTGCTGTCGCCATGTGTCAATAATGTTAATCAAACATCAGAAAGAAAGTAATTTACTGCATTTGACTGAATTACTTTTGCAAAATTAACAAGAATGAATGTTGAATTTATAGTGAAAACCATGTATTGTATATTTGATAACTTTATATAATATAATATTATTCAGTGCTTTAAGTTTTTCATAGGTCGATTTATTGTGCCTTTGTTCTATTTTAATTTGTGACTCTTGTCATCAGTAAGCTTGAGATTATTTTCTTAAGCTACTATTATTTTTTGGTGATATTGAAATTGGTCACAATAATTATGAAATTTTAGTGGCAATACATTTTGATATGATAAAAAAAAAAATTTGTGTTAAAAGTAACATAACTTAACTGTGAAGTATATCATAGATGGATAAAATGACTCGTATAATAATATAACATTTAGCTCATGTAGTTGGTGACCTAAATAGGGCTGCAACGATTCGTCGACGTTGTCGACAAAAATCGATAACAGAAATAGTCGACAATGAATTTCATTGTCGAATTGTCGCCAGACATGTTTTTTTTTTTCCGACTGAGCACGCATTCGCTTCTCTGCTGAGCGATAACATACAGAAATGGCAGTGTCCAACGCAGCAGCTGCACTGCACATACCAAAACATCTAAAGTTTGAGAGCATTTTAGTGTGGATACGGTGAATAAAAAGATTACCTGTATCATGCAAAGCAGTCCTTGCTAACACGGCAGCACCTCGGTGATGCACGAACATTTAAAGAGAAAGCACGTCGGACAGTTGAATGAAACGGAGTTTGACACGCCTCGGTAAGATTAACCGTATTTTCCGCACTATAAGGCGAATTTAAAAGCCTTTCATCTTTTTAAAAAACGACAGTGTGCCTTATAATCCGGATGTTCTTATATATGGACCAATTAGTTAACAACGCCCCACGTAATTAAATTCGCCCGCGAACTCGCGCTCGTGTCCATCTTATGCCCGCTTTGTCACACGGTCAGTTCAACCTCATATAAATCAGCTTATGTGTGTCTTCCGCTCACGAGCGCTCACTCTTAACAGACACACTGTCCCCGGCGCTAATCGGGCGTCACAGAATGTTCATAAAGCGCTCCCCGTTCATAGTAACCGGGTCATCTCACTCTCATTCATAACAGCCAGCTGTTGCTGACGAGCCGCCGCAATATACGAGTCAGGCTGCGCAAAGTTATCTTATGCGCCTCATAATCCTGTAACGATTTTGGCCAGGCGAATTTCTTTACATCTACACACACACACAAAACCTTTCACTTCCCCCACACATCGGAATGTGTGGAATGTTTTTGAACAAAGAGAAGGACTTTTGGTGTTTAAAAACATTCAACAAAATGTTTTCAATGGTTTTTATGTATATGTGTCTTCCCCATGTCACAGTGAAATAACTTTGTTTGGTCACAGTTTAAATAGGAATTAAAAATACCTTCGTCATGCATTTGAAACATAAGTGTATATTCCTTTAATATAACATAATGTTCCTTGATATCTCTAGAATGCTTATTGAATGAAACACTCGAATATGCATAGAGATGTAAAGTAAAGTGTATTTTTAATTAGTTTTACTGCCAATGAAGATCAAATTGTTATTGCAAACTCTCGTCGAACACACCCCCTTCCACGAGAAGCGCGCGCTGAGGAACAAAGGGACCATATAAGAAGGCTTCTCGCGTGCAACATCCACTCTCCGATTGGCTCAAGCCAACAGGAAGGGGATGGATTTCTCCAAGGTGATAAATGTGAGAACGCAGGTCCGCCCTGGCTCTCTTCTGAACTTTCCAGCGCTCAACATGTAAACCTCACGGGACTCTGATCCAACCATGGATCTTTCCTTTTGTTCGTCTAAAAGTTTCATCTTTTCCTCAAGTGGACTAATAAGTTCGTCTTCCAGGAAAGGAAGTGGACTTTGCCGAACTATCTCCTCGGGTAACGTCACCTCAAAGACTCTCAGCCTTTCAAACACTGGCGCTAAATGCCGACGAACGCCACGTGACTCCCCACGGAACAAAGCAGCCATGAACGAGTCGGGACGGGCCGCGCAAACACGCCGCGGCCGCGCTTCACGTGACGCACGCGCGCCGGACCGGCGCACCTCTAGCCGACACGTGGCCCGAACGGGTCGAGCAACGAGCCCACGACTCACACAGACCCAATGTGCCTTGCAAGTATACCTTCTTTTAGAGCTTCTAAGAAGCATTAAGAAAATGTTTTTGGTGGTGTCCAGAAAGGTTAACTGACTGTTTTGATGAACGTAACTCTCTCTCTCACAACTCACTCTCTCTCTCACTCTCTCTCTCTCTCCAACTCACTTAACTCGCGCGTATCCATTGTCTAAACGCTCTGCGTCGTCTTAGTTTGTGTTTTAATGTTTGTAAATACATGTATCATTGTAACGTAGTGAATGCTTAAGTAGTAACTTTATTAAATACAAAATATGCTTACCTTGACTGATTGTCTTGCTCATGATACGGGTCAATGAAATGTCAATTTAAAGCTACACGCTTTACAGAACTATAAATACCTAAGAGGGTATTTGGTTATATAGCAGGGAAGGCAGATTCTAGTGGCCACAGAATTTGTTTTCACAAGCTATATAACTTAATTGAGCTAATTGATTTTACCGGTCTTGTAAAACGTGGTCCTTGCAATCAATAACAATTAATTTGTGGTTGATTGCGGGGATGCACATGTATGCATATGGGTAAAAATTAATAAATTAACATGTAAGACCGGTCTGATCCAAATCTGTATGAATAATTATTAATTATCAATTATTAATTATGATATGCAAATTCCCCCCCCTGATCAGACCCGCCTTGTGTCTTTACAATCCGGTGCGCCCTATATATGAAAAATTTTCTAATATAGGTCATTCATTGAAGTTGCGCCTTAAAGTGCGGAAAATAGGGCAAATAACATGGAAGCCAATACCTTTTGTTTTGGATCACGAGTAGTAAAGTTATTTTGCAACAGATTGACCACTGAATGTATCTCACAAAATGCACTTAATATTTTTGTTTACTGTTTTATTGCTGCTAATGTGCCTGCCCCTGGTTTACAAGAAGAAAATGTTTACTTGATTTTAATTTATTTTTTCTTGTAAAACTTTATAAAAATGATAGAGTTTCTCTATTTATATATTTATGTCTATACTGACCGAGAACTCTGCCTAATTGGTTTTAGACAGGGCATTTTTTATTTACTTTTAGTATGAATCGGCCTATCAGCAGCAAAGTTGAATAAAATGTGCATTTTTCATTGAAGTACCCCCTTCTTTCTTGTGTTTACTATCATTTTCCACAGAATTAAAGCAATTCATGCTAAATTTTAGAAAAATGTAATAATTATCCGATTAGTCGACTAATCGTTTCAATAGTCGGTGACTAGTCGACTATTAAAATAGTCGTTAGTTGCAGCCCTAGACCTAATGTGGTGGGGGGGCCCTGCAGTAACTCATAGCCCCGGGGCCCAGTGTGCTCTTAATACGGCTGTGGGTATGCAGAGCGGGCTGCGGGAGCCCATTGTGCTTTCACACAGCGTTTGTTGGTACTGCAAATACAGACGAGTAGAGCCCCACTGATTTATCGGTCTGGCGATTTTATCGGCCTATATCAGCCTGTCACAGATATATCTGCATCGGCGTATATGCAGCAGATATACCACCAATATGAACATTTTTTTACAGAACATATAACGTAGAAATGCCTGTAAAAATGCTTGTAAATTCTGTAATATAGTTTTTTCCAGTGCTCTGCACTTCATTGTTTGCTACTGGTGTCCCAGGTCACTGTAGAGAACCAGCCAACCCTTTCACTTCAGTAAAGGTCTCTTGTTCAGGTAGCAACAGATAAGCCGTCAAGTGGTGTCTTCATGACTCAGAGTCAAGCGTTGTCTAACAGTAAGTTGATAACTAGTTTGTGAAATACATAACTTACTGTAAAGTTAATAAACAATGACCCCATAAGTTTCCATTTTCAAAATAAGTCCAACATAACGTTAACCCTGTCCCTTAAAACTGCCATGTCACATCGGTCACATTTGCTAAGTCAGCATAGTTTGTCAGTACAGTTAGTGATGAAGCAAATTGAAAATTAAGTATCTTTCTACAGTCCATTAGACAGCGGTGCGGTCGTGGCTTAAGTCTGTTGAACGGTGATTTAATGCTATGTTGTCACCTAGTTGGTGAGACCCAATTCTATAAGTAAATAACATCTTTTACTTTTACTTTCAAAACATATCATACTTGTTTGCTACATTAGCTAGCTAGCCATGTTTCATACCTTGTCTAGGGCCCTATGAAATATATTTTATTTTTTCCAAAAATCCATTTTATTTTTTTCCAAATTCCACTGTGTGTGTGTATGTATGTATGTGTGAGAGACACGTGAGTGATAAAGAGACGGGAGAGCAGGGAAAGGAAATACAACTGAAAGAATACGCTCCATGTTTTAAATAGTGTTAAAAAAATGAACGAAACGCAATATGTGGCGGCCAAAGTTGATTTTGTGGCCGCGAATTAGTCTATGTGTGGGAAACACTGCATAAAAGTCACATGCGAACTGCTCATCTCAGCACTGACGGCTTATAGCGTTGAGTTTCTTAACTTTTTGCCGACGAAAGGAGAGCCGCTTCGCCATGCTTTCATTGTTTTGATTTCGTCATTGTAGCTGAAATGACGGGGTGGGGGGGTTGTTTCGCCCAGATTTGCTTCCCCCGGTCTGCATTTTCAGAGAGTAATAGTAGTATTATGAATATGACTAATATTACAATTACGCTACATTTGTCAACATCCATTAGGTAACCTGGCCTAACAAAATTATAGCATTTATTAATATATATTAATCAGTAATAAAATGACCTAAAAATGTAATATAGTATACTAAAACATGTTTAGCATGTTAACATTGCTTTATGCAATGCATTATATGCATAATATGAACCCAAACACAAACCAAACAGTAACCAAACCAAGATGAATAAATTATATAAATGTAATGCTTAATAATTATCTGTTGATGGATGACAGCTAATGGTTTACATGTTTGTCATTTCATTATTATATTAGCCTATATAAAAATCTATTGTTATAGATTTAGTCAACATTTTACCTACTGTATGTTCCTTGACTGAATTTATTTATTTTTTATATTTTTTATACTTTTTAGTTTTTTTTATACTTTTCTTTGCACATTTGGTAGTGGAGAGTTTCAAACAGTGTTTTTTTAATAAAATTGTTTCAATTCATTTAAATTTTTTATTTTTATTTTTTTGACTGTGGTATCGATTTAGTATCGATACTGAGTTATTAGGTTCTGGTATCGTACCGAAGCCAAAATTGTGGTATCGAGCCATCCCTACAGTAGAACCCATTATAATTAGTCATGTTGTCTCCACCGGATGAGGTGCGACGCATGCGACAAATCTCCAACAGTAAACTGATGCCACGTTCTATTTATGACATACTGACACGAAGGACGCTTTGTTATGTCCACTGTAGACAACTTTTAGCTGTTGTGACGCGAGTGGTCACAACAGCTAAATGTGGTATCGAGCCATCCCTACAGTAGAACTCATTATAATTAGTCATGCTGTCTCCACCGGAGGAGGCGCGACGCAAGCGACAAATCTCCGACAGTAAACTGAAGCCACGTTCTATGACGTATACTGACACGAAGGACGCTTTGTCGTGTCCACTGTAGACAGCTTTTAGCTGTTGTGATGCGAGTGACAACTGTCACGTCCGGTGTAGACACGGTGTTAGCCCATTCTGCCTATAACGCTACATTACAACATCAAGCAATATTCCAGTAATTCCAGTAACACTTTATATAGGGCCATTTTGCATAATGAGTACTTTCACGTTTAGTACATTTTGTTGACAACTTATGTACTTTTACTTAATACGATTTTAAATTTGTATTACGGCATTATTCATTTTTTACATTAGTAAAAGATCTAAGTACTGCCACTACTGGTAGAGACTAGAGGAAATAAGACTAATAATAGAAGATAATATGGTTTTGCCAGTGACACACATTACATTAGGCTATTTTTCATATAACGTTATAAATAAAAAGATGAAGTCATCATTAGTGAAGATTAAGCTACAGTATTTAGCATATAATATAGAATAGAACATGGAATGCAAACTAGTTTGGTTCCAGCTTAAATTATTCTCATTGATTCAATCATTCAACCTGCCTCCATTACATAGGCTTTTTCCCATTATTATAAAGTGTTTGATTAGCACATTTGAGTGATTCCAGCAAAAAATGTGTTTAAGTATATATTATATACAGTAACAGTACTAGTCAAAGGTTTGGACACACGAATGCGAAAGGGTGTCCAAACTTTTGATTACTGTACTATAATATACAAAGAATACCAGCCAATATATTGATATCAGACCTTTTTTACCTTATTTCTTCCACTTAACCAAAATCTATATAGAGAGAGATAATATATACAGTATATATAGAGATTATATATATATATATATATATATATATATATATATATATATATATATATATATTATGAATCATTTTAAAAGAGAACAATACATCACGTTTGTAAACTAATAAGCATTCAACTGTATCTTTAGCTGAGCCCAGCTGCTTACATCAGAGTAATGTCGGACACTGACTGCACTCGGCCACATTTATAACCGGCATGCACTTCGCAGTGATCTGTTCAGCACAGATTTTGCTCATGTAAATTTCCATACGAGCCTAATCTGTTTACATACATGGGCTCCGAAAAAAACGCACTGTTTACGCTCTCCTTACGCCCGTTTCACACATACTCCGTTTGCAGTGCGTATGCAGTCCGTATTTTTTTCCGTACCCATGTTAACAGGTCAGAGCTTTCACACTGCACGCCGCACGCGGATGCAGTCCGTCGATCCGTAGCAGTGCAGAGATCGTTTCCATACCGAGTCTATTTCTGCTGTGCTGCAAACGCAGAAATAAAGTGACAGCGCACGGTTCGTGGTCAAAATGAACTCAGATTGACCTCGAAATGTAGTAGTTTCACTATAAATGCATTTAATTCAATAAAATGTAGTAGGCCTAATCTCTCCATAAAGGTATTTAATTGTTTCATATTTTTACTTTAAGACATCTTAATATATAAGTAATGCATGGAATTGTATGCATTCGTTGTTTAAATCGTGTTTAAACGAGCATGCGTCCATTCAAGTTTGTAAAAGAGAATCGCAAAGCCATGGCAAAACTTTTATTTTAATAAAAGTTGCTGCATATGGAGAACATATTTTGATTACCAAAAACCAGGACACATGGCCCAGAAAACAAATGATACTCGAAGTTTACTCAAAGATGCCTTTATAATTTCAATACAATTAAAATAGGCTATGCCCCCTCTGTGGATAGAAAATTGTATAAGACACAAATTCAGACAAAACAAATTCTTTCAGGCTTCTGAGAGTATACTCAACATGCTTTATTGTGACAGGTTGGTTTAAAAAATAATGAATGAAATAATGATTTAAAAATAATGTCTCTTCTGTATTAGAAAAATAAATATATAAATATTAATTAACTAAAAGAAATACCTTCAAATTGAACAAAAATACCTCTCACAAACGTGCAAAAACGAACTAGTTTTCTTCCTCTTTATCCTGTTTTTCTTCCTTATCCTACTTGTTTGCTCATCTCCTATATTTTGCTGTAAAGCTGATCTTTTCCAGCGTTTTTTTTTTTTTTTTTTTTTTTTTTTTTGAAAACCAGGACATCACTTTATAAAAAACGGCCAGGACAGGACGTGAAAACAGGAATGGGATAACAGGACTGTTGGTCACTGGTCACGCTATTGCCGCATAACTTCTGATTTTGAAATAAAAATAGCGAGTGTTTGTGGTACAGCTCACGCACTGCAAACGCAGAATATGTGAAAGCACTTTAGCGCGGCGTGCGGCTCCTGTACCGGATACGCACCGCAACACTCACCGCATACGCACTGCAAACGGAGTATGTGTGAAACGGGCGTTAGACCTTCAGTGTAAAGGCCAATTTATACTTCTGCGTCGAGGGTACGCCGTAGTGTACGGCGTTGGCTACGCACGTAGGCGACGCCGTTGTGAGCATTTATACTTCTGCGTTCAGGTCTTGGTTGCTCTGCAGTACTGCTCCGAAACGCTAGTTGGCGGCGGA